>NW_023494786.1:15610287-15717787 GCF_904425465.1 Colossoma macropomum | reverse complement strand
AGCAAGTCTCCTGAAAAGAATGAAAGCTGTAATAAAGGCAAACAACAAATACTGAAAAATGATATTTTTATATATTATATATAGTCACTGTCCAAAGAAAAACAAAATCTCCAAAATAGTGACTTTACAGAAGTCAAAAACCTTCTTACCTTTCAATGTAAGTTAATGTAAAGAGGTTTTATTGCAAGTGATTTTAGAGCATTTCTATTGGTCTATTCATCATGAAATTTTCACACAATGTAAAGGACAGCTGGTGTGTTGAAATGATGTAGAAAACTAAAAATTGACAAAAATGGAGATGGTTTTCGTTGGACAGCGACGATATTTAGATCTTGAGATTTTTGTGTTATTTAGTGTTAAATATATGTTGCTGTTTTCCCTGACATTGAAAATGACTTTTTACTAAATGGCTCCTTTGACTGGAAACTAAATAAATGAAGGGTGCTCTTTGACTTTTGCACAGTACTGCATATATTAACTGCATGCATACTGTCTTGGGACCAGCTTGTGGTCCCCACAAGGAGAAATGTCCCCACAATGCGAGTATATAAACAGGTTTTGGTCACAACAATGTGGCATAAACCTGGTGCACACACAACCTCATCAGCCTCTGAGAAACAACATGGATGGTGGCATTACTGATGCTTCTACCCCTCAGCTCCTTATAGACGATCAAAATGTAGCCCTCATGGCTGTTGCATGATTCATCGTTTGCACTCAGAGCTGTTGCATCACTTCCATAATACCTCTCCCAGCACGAGGGAAAAAAAAAACAAGACAAATGTAGTGTTGCCCTTCATACGAGCCATTTAAATCATGCGTCAGACAAAGACATACATACACAAATACAGGTAAACACATTCTGACCTATATAGAAAGATGTATCACACTCCTAACCTCTTCTTGTAATTCTAAGCTAGATAGCCACACAGAAATAGTACACACACAGCCTCCCTCACACACAGTGTAGCCCAGAGCGCTTAGCATCCATCTTAACAGCAAACACAAAAACACTGCTTGAAGAAAAACCAAGTTGTGCTCACAATAATAAGCATACAACGCTGCCAAGTTTGCAGGGCCTAGAGCACAAAGACAGAGATAAATATTAACCCTACATAACTGCATGCCACCATAAGAAATAAGAACGTTTAAATAAATATCCTTTCCATATGTGGCGGAAATTTGAGGCATGCTCTTGTAACAATTAGGCCTGTATGTAGAACTGACCTATCCATGCTCCGCCCACAAATGCATTCTTTCATAGCTACTGTTGGCACAAACTGTTACTAAAATGTTGGCACAAACTTCATTCAACCTTATAAGAAATTATAGCAATCTTTGCTAAAAGTTGCTACAGAATGTTCAGATTTCAGCCCCATCATAAGGAGATTGTGAGTTCGAGCCCCAGTGATGCTCCGTGGCCAGGGGTCCAAAAGAGCACAACTGACCTCACTCTCTCTGGGGGAAGAAGATGGCCATCTTTCTCCCCAGTCACTCAGCATGATGCTAGCCACTTCATGCGTCTGTTAGCTGACATAACAGAACTGGTGGTTGGCACTTTACTCTGAGTACGTTCAGCTGTCTAATGACGTTGCATTAGCAGGAGCTCAAAAAGATGTGGTAACTCGCTTCACATGGTTTCATGTAATTGGGGGAGTCCTAGCGAGTGGGTAGAATTGGATACGACAAACTTGGGGAGAGAATTGGGAGTAAAAAAAAAAAACTAGAAACAACAACAAAAGATTTGCCACCATGCTAATGTGCTAATGCTAGCATAATTACATAACAAAAACATATATATGATATATGTTAACAGAGTGGCCTTTCACATACAAAATAAAGACTCCAAAACATGTCAAAACGCGTTTTACATTATAATTTCTCATTCTGATGTCAGAAAGGGATTTTTGCCAGTCTTCTGAAAAGCTTATTCAACCTTGCAACAGCAGCTATTAAATTTGTGGGTGGAGCATGAATAGGTTAATCATCGCATAGACTTGTAGAACAATACATTTAGAGGTTGGATTCAAAGTCAAGCTGAGCAGATTAATTGACTTTATAGCCATGAAGGACAAGTCATGCAGGCAGTGTTAATCATGCTGCAATCATAAGCCACGCTGGGTTAAGTATCTTTGCATTGATATGGTCAAAAGCCTCAGGGCGGCATCGTTTCTTAACACAAACTAAGACCACAACAATGGCAAAACAAAAAAAAAGAAGACCATTAGCTTATTTTGTTCCGCCTGTCTGTCGGCTTACATCCACAAATCGCCTTTTGGAGCCCCCGCCACTCGCTTGGCCTTAGCTCTTATGAGCCTGACAGGCACTCTCTCTCTCCTTTGATGTGTCAGTGGAGCAGGCAGGCCAGTGATGGAGACGAGAGCTGTTCAAACACTACTGTGGATAGGGGGGCAAAGTGGAGCCCAGCCAGGCCCAGATGTTATTAATAGTCTTCACATTGACATTCAGCCAAACAAAGGGCACATGGAGAATAAGCTTATGTTAAGAGTGGATAGAAAGAGGTGCTGGAGTCACTTCTCTCTGCCTCAGTTTCACCTGTGTGTGTGTACATTTTTTGGACATACATGTTTGAATGTTATTAAATATAGGTAGTTACTAGGGATGTAACAATACAACATATCATACTGTATCAAAGTGTATCACAGCACATGGTATTTAAGCAATAGAACATGAGAGGCAGTGTGTACCTTGCCTCTGACTCGGGCCTGCAACTGAATCCCAGCCATGATGCTATTCTTGATGACACAAAACCTCAAGCGTTATATTGCTTTTATACAACAATTCTGCAAAAAAGGGAAAAAGTAAAGCAAAAAAGTCCTGAACATCGTATCGATATATGCTTTAACTTTGGCAATTCCTTCCACCAAAATAGTGGCATCCTTTTACATTATGGACAGAGCCATGAAAATGTCATAATTTCAGGTTCAGCTCATTTTTTTCAGTATTTGCCAGATTAACCTGAATGTCATTTTGCTCCAGAGAGCCTGTAAACCATTTGACAACCAATATTGTTTGCCAAATTGTATCTTACTTGTTTCTGGCTAATTCTAGTTTGTTTAGTTGGTCTCAGCTACCTAACAAAAAACTTGCTAAGGGGCAACGACAGGTTTGAAATTTGGTCAGATTATGAAATCTTCATAATCTGACCAAACAGTCTAAAAGTCAAATAATATCCAATGGAGGTCATCTAATGCAGCGGTTCTCAGCCCTTTCCACCTCAAGGCTCATCTATTTGTCACTAGAAAGTATGAAGGCCCAAAAACAAACATCAGTAAGAGTGCATTTTGTTTGTAGGTAAGGAACAAAAAAAATGATGAAACTGTGTTTGAGTGTTGCTTTTACAGGGCTTGTATTACTATTGTTTACAGTTCAAAAAAAACATTTTCTTTATTGTTAAGTCAACTAATTTTTCACTGATTTTTATGACCAAGCGCCGTTATCAGCACACTACAGACCCTGCCCCCACTTCAGTTCTGCCCAAGGACCACAAATGGGGGCCCATATAACTCTTCTCCGGACTAAATTAACACACATACGCATACATGCACCACACACACACTCACACACACACACACACTCACATGAATGTTTTGGTAAAATATCAGGATTCCAGAGTAAATCCTAATATTTTACAAAATAAACCTCTGCGTGTGTGTGTGCGTGTGTGTGTGTGTGTGCGTGTGCGTGTGCGTGTGCGTGTGCGTGTGTGTGCGTGTGTGTGCGTGTGTGCGTGTGTGTGTGTGTGTGTGTGTGCGTGTGTGCGTGTGTGTGTGTGTGGTGCATGCATGCGTATGTGTGTTAATTTAGTCCGGAGTAGAGTTAGTGATTTTCATTGTCTTTGAAGATGTCAGGCTGAGATGAAAGAGCTTTCTTTCTCTGACTGATGACATCCCCCGCCCTCCTCGGTCTCTTTTTTCTTCTCTTTCTCTTTTTTCTTTCTTTTCATTTGCACATATCCCTACAAAGGTGCATATTAAAATCTTATGAAGAGATACACATTGTGAATTGGTTCTTTGTTTATAGACTCTTAAAAATAAAGGTGTCAAATGAGTTCTTGGAAGCGATGCCACAGAAGAACCACATTTGTCTCCATATTAAATCTTTCAGTAGATGGTTCTTAAAAAAATATCTTTTGTGAACGTGCAAGGGTGGAGAACCTTTTTAAAGCTGAAAGCATAATGTAAAAAATGTAAATTGTATTTGCAAGCCAAGAGCCATTTAGGCACCTTTATTTTTAAGAGTGGATCTGTTCATGCCTCAGGGGGACTGACAGATGGACACCCCTTGCCTTTTTTTTCACAGAGTGTTTCATAAACCAACGTCCTAAGAAGTCCCAAACTGAACCCGTAGCTTATCTTGAGTGTATGACCAGAAAGACATACGGAGCTGAACATGACTTGGCCTCCAGTAACCTCTTCATGCTGTATTAGCCACAATTATCATGTTCACCCCTCTCTGCTTTGGATTCATGCCTGGTTTGCAGCAAAATAAACACAGCGAAAGAGGAGGGGGGAATGAGAATAAATCTGTTGTCACCAATTAGCCTAAAAGTTTGCCTTTGGCCCGGCCGTTTGCGCTTGCTGTGTCAGTTTGCCTTCCTCCTTCAGAATCTCGCCCTCCAGGGACAAATCCTAATAGAGAGAAAAGGGCTCGTTTCGGCATGCTATGCTGCACTAAAGGCTGGGCCAGACATTTGGATGCAGCGGTAGCAGCGCCTCGCTGAATGGTGCAATGGAGAGCAATAGGGAGGATCAGATGTACAGCCTCTCAGACACACACCCAAACACAGGGCCGGTCCATATGGCATTCTGTGCTAGCGGACTACAATAGAGCTGGATGGGTCTTGCTAACGCGCTTGTTAGCACCGTGTCTCCAGGCAGTCTCAGGCCTGCTGCATCACCCAGGCAGCGCCCATGCTTACTGGAGTGTATTTAATTCTCTCCTGCCAGTGAGTGCGGGTCAATACGCTGGTATCTATTCTTGTCTCTCGGATTGGAAAGAGAAGAATATCAGGTAGCAGCATTGGCTTCAATTACCAGATAGAGCTAGGGCTGTTGGGAGTGGCAGGCAGAAAGAAGCAGCAACACTTCATCTAGCATCTCTCCATGTCCTGAGCTTGCACTGTTAGGAAAGACTGCGGGTTATCTCTGCATTTGCACCGGCTTGGTTTAAAGGCGCCGTATCTTACATTTTATCTATTTATGATATTTGTGTGCATTTATGTACCAGAATTCATTCTTTTAATGATTTTTACCCAACCATTTTCCAATTTCTTTATACTTTAGAGTTAGGCCCTGCTTGCTACCAAACCCAGAGGCTCAGGCAAAATACTGGGGGCTGGGTTTGGGCTGATCTTTCACGAACAACACAAAGCTTGGGTCGGGCTAGGGTTTGTTTTCTGTTGAGTGATTTTTTAAATGTTTTTTGGTTTCATTTGAAAGAATAGGCCTTTCAAGCATTTCCTCTTGCTAGTTAGCCCGCTAGCTAGAATTGCTCCTTAAAACCATGACTGCGATAATTACGTTCAGGCTTTAGTTTCATGCCTTGCAGTCCTCTACTTAGAATTACACAAGCTGTTTTTGTTACTGCACCTTTAAGACTGACATATGTAAATGACCTCTGTTCTGTTTGGCTGTCCTCTATTTCATTCAAAAAGCAGTCTGGGCTGAAACACTCCTTATAACTTCAGTGCAAATGAGCAGCTAAACCGCTGGAGACTGAATAGAGGTTCATAAGTAAATGACTTGGTTTTCATGACATCACAAAAACAATAAATTAAAAACTGGCAGCTCAGTTTTCATATACGGAGTGCACTGACTGTGGAGTGAGTAGTATGCTTTGAAACTTATCATGTTACATCCTACTACACTTTTATTTAAAAAAAATGAGGACAATTCAGTTTTCCATGAGACGGGCCCTTCAACGCAGTGCTGGCTCTGGCTGCTTTTTTACATTCCAAGACATCATTACAGACCGTCTCACTCCCCCTTGCGCTGCCGCGCACACTGAGCAGCTGATGAACGCAAATGATATGATGAAGGACACAATGTCAGTAGTCATGTCCGCTTTGTCGGCTAATGAGCTTGACTGATGAAACCGTGCTCACCCCAGTAATGAAACAGTACAGTGGCAGAGCAGGCGCCGCTAGTCCAGCCACACAATCCCTCAGGGTCATTTAATGGTCAATATGGGGTTAACACCACAGAGGAAAGTATCTTACCAAAGCCCTAAGAGGGTTCTGCTGCTAATGTGTCTCTCTTCTCTGTCTTCTGACTGCGGTTGCTTTTTCAGTGGCAGCGATCGTTCTCTAAGCCCCTACTTGGTGAGTAAATAATTTATTCTACAACCTACAGTACACCACTACCCTTTGCATATAAAACATCTCCATGTTCTACCGCAGCCTTCTCCAAGCAGATTCAAGGTGGGAAGACGCCTCCAAGGTCAATTAAAAGTGCGAAGCAGCGCCACAGAGCTGAGTTATTAATCATTGCTTTAGATTTCCGTGATTTTCCACTGCATTCCGTATGAGCAGAATGAGATGCCCAGGGAAATCAGAAGGAGTGGATACAGTAACTAGTTACATTTACTCAGTCACTTAAGGGAAATATAGATGGATTTGTACTTTCTGGTATTTTAATATTTAAAACAACCCATTACACCCTAAGGGTCCATATTTGAGTCTACACTTCAGTTCCTCACGCTAATACTTACATAACTTCCAGTAGTTAATGAGGGATTCTAGCAAGCTTGCCAAATTGCTGGATTAAGATGTAAACAAAAACACCAAACAGGGATGGTAAGAGGAACTGGATGTCTGAAGAGTTTAATGCCTCTAAAAGCTACCTCACAAACAGCTAGGAAAATTAAGTTATTTATAAATAAATACACTGCTTGATGCCTGAGAAATTTTTAAGTTTTATGATAGATTTCAGATTTACCACTATGTTAGCAAAATCAGCATTACATACAAAAATTCAAAGCACAAATGTAGGTTTACTGGTCATTTTGGATAGTAAATAAAATGGCTATATTTGTGTTGTAGACTTCATAACTCCTGGTTGCTATCAGCACCACTGTAAAGAAGTCAGTATCTTTCACTACAATGAACCATTTCACCCCTCTGGATGACAACAATTGAATTATGCAGAAAGTTTAAATTCAATCAAATATTTTAGTAGCTATAAGTATTATATCAATAAGTATTAAGATGAATAATAGGGCTAGGGGTTAAGTGGTTAAATTCAAGGATATTTTTCATAAGACTTCGACTCATTTCTAATGAAAATAATAATGTGACATTTTGTTGCTATCAGAATAAAATATATCTCAGTAATGACGACATTACAGAAGAAAGAAAAAAGACGCATTCTTAACTTTTGATGAATAAAAGGCAAAACTACAGACATACGGTCTTGTTCTGAAGAGATTCTTTGCTGATTCTTTTTCTCGTGTTTATTTTCATTCTGATCTATTGGTGACAGCACCTGGACTGCTTTGCTGTGGTTCACAACTCTCTTTTTTGAGCTTCGTACTTTTTTTAGACCAAACATACCACAAAAAGAATACACCTTAAAAACAACAGTTCCAAGGCTGCTAGGTGCTGGATGTTAAAATGCCACTGAACTCAGCTTTTTCAACCTGATACTTTTTTTTCCAAGATGTTTTACTGGCAACTACAATCTTAAAATATAGCTACCTGAATGGTTCCAGGATTAAATACATGGTTCTAGGAAAAAGTGTTATATTGAACTAATCTTTAGAAAATAAATTCCATGATTTACTTGAAGCTTTAGAAAGGTCCATGCTCACATATCTCATTATCAAAAACTAGTCTTATTACTGACTTATAAATCATAAGGCTTATTATCCAGTGGACACCAGAGGGTCACCATCAGGGTCTTTTAGGCCTTCAGAGAATGACTTCTGGGAAGCATGTCACAAAACACAGTATCTGTAATGTTTAGTTGATTTTTGTTCAGTAAAATGATGCTTGTATTAAACACTGTATGTATATCAGTACTACTCTAGTTTTATTATTTAGTTCTGGACGGAAAAAAGGGTTAAATTCTTCAAATGCCTGAGTGGAAAATTGGCCAATCAGGAATTGTTTTTCCTCGTAGTACGTACACTCTTAAAAGAGGCAGTTCTTTAAAGGTTCTTTAGTAAAGAAAATGGTTCTAAAAAGAACCATGAACACTCAAATAACCCTTTGCATGATGAAAGAGTTATTTGCATCATGCAAGGGTTCTTCAGAGTATGCTGTAAATGGTTCTACATAGAACCTTTTTGAAAAGGGTTCTGTATACTGTTACAATGTGAGGCTTGTAACAACAGAAGAACCCTTTTGGGTGCTATACAGAACCCTTTTCAAAAAGGTTCTATATAGAACCATCTACAGCACATTCTCTATCAATCTGAAGAACGCTTTCATGATGCAAAGAACTCTTTAATAATGCAAAAGGTTCTTTGAGTGTTCATGGTTCTTTATAGAACCATCTTTACTAAAGATCCCTTGAAGAACCATCTTTTTTAAGAGTGTAGGTACCTCACTAACGAGCTAAGCGAGCTCTCCTATTGGTTAGGACTTCAAGAGTCCTAACACATTAGATTAACCATCAGCATAATTACAAAGTGACAACCAATCATCTTTTCCAATAGGTGGGACCAATTTTGTGAGAAAAACGTCACTCTAGGCTTCATCTAAGTCCTAGATACGTGAATCTGAATGCCAGCCTAATCAGTGGGTTGCTCGAAATGGAAAACAGCAGCAGCTTTACACCAGCGCTCTCTACTGAAAGAGCTAAAGTATGTGCTAGTATGTCTGTCACAAGCTTCAACTAAAACATGTATGTCTTAAGGAAGCTTTAAATGTCTGTGTTTAATGACTAAGAAGTGTTCAATGTCAAAAAAAAGCTTAACGCTAAAAAACCTCTAGGATCCTTTGGGGATGCTAGCAGATATTAACATTAATGTAGACGTGTTTTTTTCCTCATGTTCTGACTGAGTGCTGACATTCATGGCTGTAATTGAAGGGCTAGTTTTGAAAGTCGCAGTTTCACAGTCACTGGTATATACTATAAATTACTTACTAACGACTGTAAAGCTGCTATGTAAGTTCTGCAGTAAAGAGAGTGATGAATTGAAGTGTAGAACTGCCAATGGATCTTTAGAGTTTAAGGAGCTAAATAACCATCCAGTGAAATGTGCTTTAGGGAAAGAAACTAGGTTCTTCTATGAAACTGCACCAAAGAACTCCTTTATTGACACCTTTATTTGTACAAGTGTCCTTGTACTTCTGCTTGAATCATTATTTCATAAAGTAAAAATATTTTTATTTGAATGTGGTTTTAGGCTACTGTGTCCACTATGATGAAACTCATTCAGTCGAAGTAGCAGCTCTGAAAAGCTTGTAGCACACTGAGGCCAATTTGCACCGCACTGCAGAGTGCTGAGTGTTGACAACATCTCTCTTTTATCCAACGGGGTGATCCCCCCGTCTTAGACTCATACCCAGCCCACTCAGGAACATGTACTGTATTGACATTCGAGCTGCTAGTTTGCATGAGGTTTAGCATGCAAGGCAGTGTGTCCCGTTGGTACTGCAGAGGTTGCAGCGGGAAGAACATAGTGGAAGTTCAGTCTTTTCCCCCGAGGCCTGGTAGCGTGAGCACGAAGCAAGGTGTTAATTGAGCAGTGGCAGCCACACAGCTGCTGCTTATGTTAGGTGTGGCAGAGAAAACGGACCATCCAAGGGCTAATGAGCTAGCACCAGCTTCATTTCACAGCTGCATTTAGAACAGGGATGCCCTGTGTCTGGAGATCTAGGCTATGTTAACTCTCTGTTAGACATGTAGTGCACTGTATTCTGTGTTGGTCAACTTCTAGTGGTGTATGGACTCTCAACAGTAAACTTGACTACATATGCAGTTCACTAACTAACACCTAGACCAAAAATGCACTATAAATTCTAGTATATACTGTCAGGTCAACTTGAATTGCTCAGTTGGTCAAGTTTTTGAGTTATCTCTACTAGCTAAGTCAGTACAGTTTAAACACTGCATCTAAAGTCAACAATACAGTTTAAGTTGAGCTTACTCAAAAATAATAGTGAACGTGATTGGCTCCTTACAAACTGAACTTGCTACATTTTAACATGGTTTTTCTGTACCCCAAATTAGTCAATGCCAATTCCCACCCACATGCTACAACTTCTGCCTGCCCCTATGATGTCCCTAGCCTGGGGGGTGAGGGCTTCTTAATCTCAGACTGTTGACCATGTTGTGCCACCAGGACTTGATCTCATGTTTTCTGATGAACATACAGACAGACGGCTGTGCCACTTGGGCCTCATTTAAAGAACAGAAACATCAAAATGCAGAATTTAGAAGATCATTTTTAACACTTTGCTCTGTAGTTATTTAAGCGCAGGACTGTTTCCTGTCCTGAATCTAGGCATATCTGAGCATGAGGAACTATTGGGGCACAAGTCAAGTTCATTTACCTTTTCATTCTTTTCTGGATACAGAAATTTAAACAACTTTGTGACTCTGGAGTGGCACAACTGTCTAAGCACCGAATCATCAAGAGGTCATAAGTTTAAATCCCACATGCCTCTATGGTCAGGAGTCTAGCAAGTCCCAACTTTTGACTAAACTAAATTGAGAGGATTCAAAAAAGCTGGACAAATTTCAAGCTGGCCTGGCCTTTAAATTTTTGCAGTGTAAAAATAATGTGTACTGAAATTTGCTATGCATGCCATAATGTAATGTGAAGAAGAGTCTGTGTTCTCAAAGAGATATATATGTAACATATGTTTGATGTTAGTTCCTGAGCGTATCTTGGAATATAGTGTCAGAAATGGTCAAACTTTATCAATTTTTCTATATAGGGCACAGTAAGTGAATGAGTAAGCAGGTGAACTGTTCCAAACACTGTACTTACTCACTCTGTAAAGTTTAGTTCATCCATAATCAATATGTGCAGCAGCCTACTGGGCTTACAGTGTCAGTCTATTGTGGGCAGCTTTCATTTCTTTGCTGTGGTCTGCTGGGACAGTGTGATAGCAGTGCAACCACAGCACAGGCCAAGTGCTTCATAAACTGATCAGGAAAGCCAGTGCCATCACAGGACTGGCACCGTGGAAGAGAGGAGGAAGACAAAATCATTTTGAGCAATTCTGCCCATCCTCTCCAAACTGTGATACCCAGAAGCACCTTTAGCCAGAGGCTCATTCTACCAATGTGCTGTTAAAGGCACTCCTGTGTATCTTTTCTGCAGACTGCTATCAGATTCCACAATGCCTTCTTTCAACCTTATCATCAACCTCTGATAATGAACAGCAGAACAGAAGTTTCCTCACAAACAAGAACTCATATCGTGCATCATTGAGTTTTTGTACGTTCATGTTTTTACATTAGGCCACAATACCAGACGCCCCACTAACCACTAAATGTGAATGCTTCAGTCAGTGTGGTCTTCTGCACTTTGTGTGTAAGTTCAAATATGTGTAGTATGTGTAATTAGGTCTGTTTATTACGTGTATATTATGCCTTATATTCTGATGCCGCTGGGGATCAATAAAGAACATCTATATCCATCTGCCTGCCTGTCAGTCTGTCTGTTGATACACCAAATCAAAGAGGTCAGGAGCATGTGAACATTAAATAAACCTTTATAGGAGATTGGATGTCCAGAAGCAAGGCTACACAGCCCTGTGAAGAACCTCAAAGAGAGTTAGCATCATTTGTTAAGCATATGCCCAAGTGAAGTTTAGTGAATGCAAGGATGGAAAGCTGCACTATGTGCAACTTTTTTGATAAGTCCAAAAAAGTAGCATCACTGAGTCAGAAGAGCAAAAACAGGTTGAAAAATAGGTGTGTGCGCTGCTGTGAGTCATCCTGTAAAGCCTGAAATAATCATTAAAAAGTGAGAGGTATCAGGTTGGATTTAGCTGGAGCTTTTTCAGACCACATCATACGCCTTTATGTAGCAACGTCACAATCACGGGCTCAAAAAGAAGCTCCGGATTGATAGTTAGGTCTCAAAAGTAACATCAACATTATACTGATGAACATATGATCACAAAAGTAGATAATTTACTTACATCCTCTTCATTGCGCTTGCAATCATCAATTCATCCACTCGGGGAAGGAATCTAAAAGCACTACCCATGTTACAAAATGTTCTTCCACATGTTGCATGCAATTACATATTTCCACCAGAGAGGTCTTCAAATACCCAAGTCTAACATAGTGCAGCCTTAAATATTATTTTGGAAGATTTGTACCCAAGTACTATTAAAATCAAATACTTTTATGCAATTATATCTCCAAAAGGAAATATATATAATTTCACTCTTTACATTTTTATTTAGACCTTGAGTGCAAAATATAAATTTGTAGACCAGGAGATTTTTTATTTTCCATTCCTAATCAGTTCATGTGCATTTTCATTGATTGCTTTTATTAAAACCAAACCAAATTCATTTCGGTAAAAGAAAACTGCCCACAATGCTAATTTATTAGTGTAAGGAGCAGTACCACACACTGGTCACAACACTAGACCACACTGCCTCACATGCCACCAAAAAGGTATTTATTTATTGGTTAACTAGTCAAGTATATTACTTTTAATTAAGTAAATGTTTGATTCAATACCCATACTTTTACAGTTTCTCTGTGTTTTTCCACCCCTGAGTGAGGGTTGATACACATCCATCTGACTTCTCCATGGCACAAAGTAAAAAGTTATACTGCTTCTAGGTATGCCTAATTTTTGATTTTTACTAAATGCCAGATTTGGGGTATTACAGGAGACTTTGTAAAAATGGCTTGTATGCATCTACTTACAACTAGGAGCAGCTAACATTTAGGAGTAAAAAGTAATTCATATTTATTTGCTAATTCCTGTTCTTGTGTCATCTAGTGGTGACTGCTTTGCTGTGGATCACACTTCTCAATTTCAAGTTTTAGCCTTTTATTTTAGACCATAAAGATCACCAAAAGAGAAGAATATCCCTATGAACCACTTCATATAGTACTAGATGCTGGATGGAAGAACTTTCCACTGCAGTTCTATCACAGCAATCACAGATATATACCACCCAATGTCCTCTACAATTAAATCAATTATCCAATAAGACCACCCGCTATTCAATCAATTTCCAAAGTTTTGTTCTGACTTAAAATGCAAATGTGCTTGCTGCTCTCCCCATCAGTCGTGTAATAAGGCAGAGGTATCTGCATGTGAAATCAGATCACTGCTGCAGAATGGAACGGTCTCGCTTTGATTACAGCTCAGCTGGAAGACGGCCTGGATGATGAGCTGAAGGGGTCATGCCCAGCATCCGCAGCCTTTAAAATGTGTCTTCTACCCCACATGGCTTCCCGTGCAGGTGAACATTATCAGCCATTTAATTGGAAGCAAGGCTCGATCTGCTTTGAGGATTAATCCGAACACGTATTACAGCTCGTCTAACAGCAGGCCGTTTTCAATTAACATGACTTTAATTGGCGACGCTGGAGCGCCACAGTCAGCATGGTTTACGGATAACACAGAGCCGTTTGGAGTGCTTCATTTACGGCTTGTGTTATAGAGCTAGTGCACTACAGTTGAGGTGGTGCTGAGAGAAACATCCTGGTATTGTTCTCATGTACAGGCTTTTTAATGACACAACAGCTGCAACATTTGGCATAACAGGTGGTAAAGTGATATAGCACTAAAACAGTGTTGTGTATACAAGCAATTCAGCACCACTTCACTTCCCAGTAATTCAGCACTGTGTGAGATGGAAATAAAAGCCAGCTGTGTGAAGGTATGAATAAGAAAAGTACTGAAATTGCCAGAGAAATGATCCAGCAGTAGCAGCACATTGTAGCACTACAGCGTAGAGGTGGCCAATCTGGTGATATATTATTGTTATCGTGATATATTACATTACACCATGTTTTTCTGAGTATATTGCGATCGTGATATATTACATCACACCATGTTTTTCTGAGTATATTGTGGGTCAAAATGGGTCTTCTGAGTATACTGTGGGTCAAAAATTATGAACTACGTTATAAGAACAGACCAACTGACCATTTACAAAGTTCTTAGAAAGTCCTGCCTCCCTTAGTAATGTCTGTCAAACATTTAGTTACAGCTACCTGAAAGTATCCATAACTAGGGCTGAAAGATGAATCATTTTTTATATCGAAATTGCAATTTAAGAATTTTTTCTTTTTTTTTTTGTTACAGCCTACATTATCAAAAATGTTGTCTTAAGTTTTAACCATATAAAACAGAGCATGTAAACTGCCTGTAGATAAGTTGGACCAATTAGAGGCAACCAAACCTCCATGCGTTGTGATATCACAACCACAACTTACAGGCAGTCTGGCACACTACATTCAGGGGTCGAGCCTCAAGCCAGAAAAAAGTGGATATTCTGGGATGCACTTTAATTTATAGAAAATAATTCATCATAATATCAGTTCAAAAAATCGTAATTAGATATTATCCCCAAATTGTTCAGCCCTGTCCATAACACTACCACACTTAAAAGCCCAATAGTACAAAGGAAAATTGAGAACCACATACAGGAGCACATCTGCAATATTTTTCATTCAAAATTAAGATCACAATCACATGTTAAACTGGCTTTTCAGGATGTTCAGTGCAGACGTACATGTTTGAACACACACAAAATATCAATGTTGGCAAATATAAAAAAGATTCTGGAAACCATGTTTACATTAATCAAACCAGGGAAATCTTTAAGCTACTCAATATAAAAAGGGCAGGATGTAACTAATAAGACTTTAGTGACAAAAGCTGCCCCTTCAGATGAGCTAACGTTAAAGCTAACACTTGAGCTAGTCAGAGCACTGTCAGAGTTAGATGCTGAGGAACATTTGCTATCTTTTACACTTGTTTCAGTAAACATTAATTAAACCACACAAAAAACTGCATGAGTACAAATGCATTTATATTTATTTTCAGACACAATATTTTAATCACAATCACATGTTAGCGCTGAAGTCCTGTTTATTCTGACTCATTTGTGTCAGCAGTTAAGAGAAAAGCTAACAAGTTAGCTACCTGACCTTAACAATATTTGTTATTTATCATTAGACATTGTATTAAAATGATTTTTAGCAAATACAGTAACTGAGATAAGGTTATAGTTACCTTAGAGGCAGCATTAGTTTGTCTATTAATAGTTTTGACATTGAGCAATGAGTTTGGTTCTCCATGTAAATTAATCCAAAACTTTTTCAGCTTAAGGAATGAAACTGAAACATCAACACCTTCCAGATGATCAGGATAATGTATGTTAGGCATTATATGTTCCTCAGTAACAGCTTTTAACCATTTCTTATCCTAATAATTCTAACTTACCACTGTTCTCACTGCAGGTTTGTTCTGAGGAGTTTTGTCAGAGCTTTTCCTTCACTTGATGGAAAAAGTAGCATTCAGAGATTACTGTGATTGGCTCAGAGGTGTTAATCATTATTTTTCAAATACAGAGAGTCTGCACACAAAGCAACCAGTATTTAGTAACTGAATAGACTGTACAATAACAATACTGTCCACATATTTTGTATGGGGGAAATGTTCTGAAGTATTATGATGTTATATTTTTGTCATATTGCCCATCCTTACTGCAGCAGCAGTGTAGTACTGCAGTGGTAGGAATAAGAGTTAATACTGGAGTGGAAAGAGCTGTGCACGGGTGTTTGGAGTGGTGTATGAAGTTTTGAGCAGTGAGGAGATAGAGCTGACCTTTGGGACTGACCAGAGTCCACTAGCCTGCTGGGCGGAGCAAAAAAGGAGGGTGAGAGGTGGGGATGAAGAGCCCCGACTGTAATAAGCCTATTTCGTTCTCTCTCTCTCTGTCCGTCTTTATGTCTCTCTCATTTTTATTTCTCTCTATCTCTCTCTCTCTGTCTCTCGCTCTCTCCCCTCTCCGCTGTAGTTCCTCTGGAGGCTGGACAGGCTATTAATAGCAGGGTGAGGCAGAGCAGCTTGGCCCGGTTCAGAATGCCTGAAAGGCAGACACTGAGACAAGTCTGTTAAAGTGCAGCCCTACAGTTCACATATCATGCCATTAGAGACATCTCAGCCATGTTGCACTCCCACTACTCAACAGGGCCGTCCACTTATGGCTACTTTAATCAAAATATGTAAGCATGGCAGCACAAATGACACTGGCATCTGACAAAAGTGGAATACTACCAAGTAAATGAACACATGATACTGGTCCAAAATGTATTGATGGTAGCACCCCGATTAAAACTGACGTCCTGCCAGCGAGACTTTCCTCTTTAAATCATTCAAATCTGCCCCCAGAATAGTCACAACGCATGCATAAATATGTTGGACACAGTTGAATGTATCAGTATGTGTAATTGAAGCTTTCTAAGAGCTGCTACATTTTCTATCACTGTATGAAAGAAGCACAATGCTGCCTTTATCGTTGCATGCACTGTGATTGATTGTTTCTGAAAAAGTGTGCAAACACATTCAGAACTGAAATCCTATTTGGTAAGTGATTATTATTGATTTATTTGTGAAGTATTCATGTATGTTCTTCTTCAAAAAGGTAGTTTGTGACATAAACATTAAAAAAACTATGAATTTTAAGCTTCGATCATTACACATCAAATAAATCCAATGACAGTACTGAGAAATTATGTCATAAACAGAGTAGACTAAATGAAAGAAATATCCACTTTTTGGGGTTTAAAAGTTATAGTTAACCCTTACAAGTCAACATTTAGTGAGTACGCAATGTAAACTGAACATAATGTCAATTCCATATGTAAGCAACTAATAAATAAACATTTAATTATGTTGTAAATGTTATTTACATGTAAATAGCGGGAAAAACAACAGCGCTCTTTCTCTCTCTGCATGTCTTTTTTCACCATCACTCTGACTGATCATGTGAC
Organism: Colossoma macropomum; assembly: GCF_904425465.1. Classification (NCBI taxonomy): domain Eukaryota; kingdom Metazoa; phylum Chordata; class Actinopteri; order Characiformes; family Serrasalmidae; genus Colossoma; species Colossoma macropomum. Next base: position 15,700,829 of record NW_023494786.1, on the reverse strand, counting down.
CAATTACAGACTGTAACACAATGAAATTCAATTTGAGAAAAAAAATTAGGCAGGAAATGCCAGCCGTGTAAACGGCATATATGCACAGCTGAACAAGCCATTCTCTATGTGGTCGCTTCTGAATCTGATTGGTCCCCAGCTGCCAGTGTTAAGTGGTTATCACGCAAGGCCATGCATCTGGGAGCTTTCTGTTCCAGCACTGTAGCTAATGATGGAGTTCTGCGCCGCACAGAGAGCAGAGCGAGGCTGAAAACACACGGCCTTTTGGAATAAAGCCTGCCTGTGTCCTAGAGTTAGCCCTCTAACTTCACTGTGGGCTGCCTCTTGCTGGGTTTGTTATTCAATGATTTGGGTGAAGATCAAGCATTCTGAGTGCTTGGATTGTGCAGCTTAAAATTAATTGCTTTTTTTTTCTTAGCTTTTTTTCCCACTGCTACTTCCTTAGACTTTTCTAAAGTAGCTGCAGGGAAGTAAGAGAGAGAGAGAGAGAGAGAGAGAGAGAGAGAGAGAGAGAGAGAGAGAGAGAGAGGGAGGGAGGGAGGAAAGAGTGGAGGGGTGTGATTTTTCTTCCACTTAGTGTCACAGGTGAAGAGTAAAAAGACTAGGAAGAATAATGATTCCCAATGGCTTCGAATGAAAAAAGAAAGGCTAATTTCTCCCAGTGTTTTATTATAGTGATGCCTCCAGGATTATGGAGTGCTAGCAAAGATATAAATATAAATAAGGCAGAACGCGTAAAGCAGGGATATATCTTCCGAGACGAGGTAAGTAATGGCAGAAATGGCCTAGGAATCCGATACATTGGCTTGGAGTGTGTGACTATGATAAAAAGCTGTATGTGTGGTGCGCCAAGGTGTGAGAGTTAATATGTCTCTATGTAACTCAGCCTGAGGGCCGGCTGCTACAAGACACACAGTGCAGTGATTGATCAGGTGGACTGACATATTAGCGCAAGAAAACTCATGTGATTAAATGCCAGAAGCACCTCCCTCTCTTACTCTCTCTCTCTCTCTCTCTCTCTTGTGTTCTTGCCTACTGTTTCTTACATCTAATATGCAAGATTCTTCATACTCTCAAAGTCATGCAAACATCTGAGACCTGCTGTCTTTTGCCAATTTGTACAACAGTTGCAAATCTTTCGTCATCATTACATTGCTATAAACATACAGTGGATAAGGGTTAGTAAACAGAAGCATAAGATATCTTGCATCCTGCTAGCAAATGTATTGTCATAAACCCTCAGAATCTAGGCTTATTATTCAGTTATTCTTATTATCTTCCTTTTACCCACACTGACACTAACATGGTGGTGATATGTTAGTGTGTGCTGCGCTGGTACAAGTGGATCAAAGACAGCAGTGCTGCTGGAGTTTTTAACACCTCAGGGTCACTGTTGGACTGAGAATAGTCCACCAACCAAAAACATCCAGCCAACAGCGTCTTATGACCACTGATGAAGGAACAGAGGATGACTAACACAAACAGTGCAGCAACAGATGAGCTATTGTCTCTGACTTTACATCTAGCAACAACCATGTTAGTGTCACTGCAGTGCTGAGAATGATCCACCATCCAAATCCCAGGTCCTGTGGGGGTCCTGTCTGCATGTATATCGCTGTTGTCGGAAGAAAACCTCATATCTCCAAAACGATAATTTTACAGGAGAAGGAAAACACATACTTTTAATATAAGTCAATGGAAGCAGACTTTTTCCAAGTCATTTTGGGCTGTTTCTTTTGGTCTATTCATCATGAAATGAGATACGAGGTTCTCTTCTGACAACAGCGATTTATGTATGTAAATATACATAAATATATATCGACAAATGCCAATTTCGCGATGTTGAAATATGAATTGATATGAAACTCATATGGAACATACACCGATCAGGCATAACATTATGACCACCTCCTTGTTTCTACGCTCACTGTCCATTTTATCAGCTCCACTTACTGTATAGGTGCACTTTGTAGATCTACAGTTACAGACTGTAGTCCATCTGTTTCTCTGCATACTTTGTTAGCCCCCTTTTACCCTGTTCTTCAGGGGTCAGGAGCCCCATGGACCCTCACAGAACAGGTACTATTTGGGTGGTGGATCATTCCCAGCACTGCAGTAACACTGATGTGGTGGTGGTGTGTTGGTGTGTGTTGTGCTGCTCTGAGTGGATCAGACACAGCAATGCTGCTGCAGTGTCCACTCTCTGTCCACTCTATTAGACATTCCTACCTTGTCAGTCCACCTTGTAGATGTAAAGTCAGAGACGATAGCTCATCTGCTGCTGCATAGTTTGTGTTGGTCATCCTCTAGTCCTTCATCAGTGGTCACAGGACACTACCCACAGGACACTGTTGGCTGGATATTTTTGGTTGGTGGACTATTCTCAGTCCAGCAGTGACCCTGAGGTGTTTAAAAACTCCAGCAGCACTGCTGTGTCTGATCCACTCAGACCAGTGCAACATACACTAACACACCACCACCACATCAGTGTTACTGCAGTGCTGAGAATGATCCACCACCCAAATAGTACCTGCTCTGTGAGGGTCCATGGGGGCTCCTGACCACTGAAGAACAGAGTAAAAGGGGGCTAACAAAGTATGCAGAGAAACAGATGGACTACAGTCTGTAACTGTAGAACTACAAAGTGCACCTATATAGTAAGTGGAGCTGATAAAATGGACAATGAGCATAGAAACAAGGAGGTGGTCATAATGTTATGCTTCAGCGGTGTATATAGCTATGCCAGTGAGGATGGAATGTGAGTTTAAGGGGTTAAAACCCAAAAGTCCTAAAAGTAATTCCAGTTGGACCTTAGCTTCTAGATTGGGGCAAATTCTGAAATCAAGTCATCAGATATTTCAGGGATTCTGTCTAGTCTTTGAGCTAATTTCTGATCAGACAACTTGCCTGCTGGAATTGCTCAGAGTGCATGGGGTCAAGCGATTATGCATGTGTGTGCTGCCTTCTGTTGATTGCCGCTGATTGCTGGTTGAATGACCATTTTCCATCAAAGGCCTAAGTCGTGTCATCACACACTCCCACGGCCCCTTCCCTGCTCCCACTGGCCACAAACCTGCTCTACTTGGCTCTGTGTGGGTCTGAGGGGGCGAGGCTTCATTGTTGATGAAGAAAAAAAGGAGAGGGGGTATGTTGTGAAAATTGCCTTTGGTGATTGAAGCGAATCATTTTTAATACCCTGCTAGTTTCAAACAAACAGATGAAAAGAGCCCTGCAAATAATAACAAATGTCCCGGCTTGTTTGAAGTGCTTGCTTTGATTACCTGTGATTGTACTCTTTCTCTGGTCCTCCACTTTCCTCTCACTTTCTCTCTCTCTTTTTCTCTCTCTCCCCATGCCTTTGTCCTACCAGGTCCCCTCCCTCTGCTCTAAAGTTTCTCCTGTTTGTGCTTGTGCACATGTGCAAATACACCGATCAGGCATAACATTATGACCACTTCCTTGTCTCTATGCTCATTGTCCATTTTATCAGTTCCACTTACTATATAGGTGCACGTTGTAGTTCTACAATTACAGACTGTAGTCCATCTGTTTCTCTGCATACTTTGTTAGCCCCCTTTTACTCCTTTTACACTGTTCTTCAGTGGTCAGGAGCCCCATGGACCCTCACAGAACAGGTACTATTTGGGTGGTGGATCATTCTCAGCACTGCAGTAACACTGATGTGGTGGTGTTGTGTTAGTGTGTGTTGAGCTGGTACGAGTGGATCAGACACAGCAGTGCTGCTGGAGTTTTTAAACACCTCAGGGTCACTGCTGGACTGAGAATAGTCCACCAACCAAAAATATCCAGCCAAAAGCATCCTGTGACCAGCTTCCTGTGACCACTGATGAAGAACTAGAGGATGACCAACACAAGTTGTGCAGCAGCAGATGAGCTATCATCTCTGACTTTATATCTACAAGGTGGACTGACAAGGTAGGAGTGTCTAATAGAGTGTACAGTGAGTGGACACAGTATTTGAAAACTCCAGCAACACTGCTGTGTCTGATCCACTCTTCTATAATATACAACATATAGAATCATATAGGAGGCCAGGAAGCTGTAAAATACATTAGATGTGTCTAGAATGATCAGCAGAGCTATTCGAAAAGGGATTATATACAAAGAATTTTCAATAGACACATTGTGAAAATGGCTGAAATTTTACAGTATATTACATTACAGATACAATAACATAGTTTTCTGAAATTATGTGTTATATATACTGTGAATTCCGCGAGCTGATTTTCATACTTAATTCTTTACTGTATAATTTACAGTAGGTACCTTCAAAGATTAGTTATCCCAGAATTCATCAAAATCTCCACAACATAAACCCAAACCCCATGTAAGATTTCATGAAAATGTAATATATATGGTGTAAATGCATTAGATATAATAGAAAAGTGTGATAAGAACCATGAAGTAGATCAGTTTGATTTTGAGGGTCTATATATAAGAGGTGAAGTCAGTGAGTGAGTGGGTTGCTGTTGTGGGAGTGCTATAGTTACAGTCTCTATAGAATGCAGCCCCCCACAGGTTGGGCAATAATTGCCCTTTTATCAATTACAAAAATGTGTGCAGAGTATTCTGAATCACAGACATTCTTTAAGGAGTGTTCTGTGGATGACATTCACATTAGCCAGCAAATGTAAATAATTCTGGTCAAAATAATGGGAGCCACTCTTTAACCATGGCACATTAAGGGTCATGATTTTGTTTTTAATATAACACAATTGCAATGTGTAGCAAAAGAATGTCAATATCATATTTTGCCCATATTATGCAGCTGTGCTCCAAACTTTGAAGAGTACACTCTTAAAAAGGGGGTTATTTAGTAAAGGCAATGGTTATATACAGAACCACGACAACTTTACGAACTAAAGGCTAAACTGGATGCTTTGCAATTTTGGAAATGGTTCTTTTTATGTGCTCTATGGCTGCCCAGATGTTTATTTCCGATTGAATTAATATGATGATGATGATGACGATGATAATGATTGTTATTATTATTATTAAGACCCTATTGTGTATGGATGGGTGGCTTGGTGGCACAGTGGGTAGCGCTGTCTCCTCACAGCAAGCAGGGCCTGGGTTTGTGTTCTGGCCGGGTGACCGTCCTGTGGTCCTTTCTGTGTAGAGTTTGCATGTTCTCCTCATGTCTGCATGGGTTTCCTCCAACAGTCCAAAGACATGCCTTGTGAATTGGAGATGCTAAATTGCCACTAGGTGTGAATGTTTATGTCTGTCTGCCCTGTGACGGACTGGCAGCCTGTCCAGGGTGTTTCTTGCCTTCTGCCTAATGAGTGCTGGGATAGGCTCCAGCAACCCCCACCACCCAGGAGGATAAGCAGCTTAGATAATGTGTGTGTACTGTATCATTCTTTAAAATCATTTGTAAAATGGTTCTATACAGCAACAAAAAGGGTTCTGCTATCAATACAAGGCACACAACCTTTCATTAATCAATAGAAAGAACAGTGTAGTGGAGTTTTTGCTCTTCCCTTTCTTCTCTCCACAAGCTCCACAGTCCCATCTACCCCAGGGTGAGGCGTTGCTGTGGGCTGCATGCACATCCTGCTTTCCTACACACCTGAAAATCCATTACATTGGATCAGGGGGCGGGCAGGAAGCAGTGAGGCACATGAGCTTACAGCAGGTGTAATGTGATTTGCCTCTATTCTCTTCCCCCTCTGCCTCGGTGTATGCATGAGCGGTTTTCCAGAGCAGGCACGGGAGCTGCTAGTGGCTCGGGCTTTTCATGTTTGTGTGTGTGTGCGGCTGTGGCTGTGAGTTAGACTGCTTGTGGTCTGCCCGCTGGTATGTGTGACGCTGCAGAAAGGCATGTCCACACAATAGGCAGCCCAACAAAGTGTGTGTTCAACTTGCATCACCCCTGCCTCTTCTTCATGCTGCCTCATTGCAGAAGATCAAATGAGGTTATGTGACACAAAAAGAGAAAGAAAGAAATGAATGAGTTAGATGATTGTAAGAGAAGAACACAGACCTGATTAGCATCTCACATTGCACCTGCATGTTGCACACTCTGCTGCAATACGCTGCTATATTCATCCTCCATTTATCCCCAGATATAGACAGTGCCGGTTCTCCAGTGTTTTTCAGCCTAAGCTATTCTGCTGCAGATATGCAGATATGGAATAAAACTATTTACAATTTATTTTCCATTTTACTGAAGTGCTATATAAAAAACCTGTTGAAAAAATATCAATTTGAATATTTATAATTATCTTAGACTTTTATACTTTTAATGATGTGTGTCTACATCAGGATTATGAAATATACAATCAGGTGTGTCCAAACTTCTGACTGGTTGTATAATTCTAATCACTCCATTTCAATTTTTAATAACTCTATTACCTGTTTACATTTTAAAATGTCACAGTAGAATAGCTACTGCTACAGTCTACTTGCAGTGCATGTGCCAAGACCATGCTCTTTTACACAGTTATACCTTGAACAAGAAACAGCGCTGGTGATAATTTCATATCTAGGTAAATTTTAGTTGCTTTTTGCGAGAAGTTCAATAAACAATCGATCAACATAACACTTGATTCAGTATGGTTTAATGCTTTTTAAACATGTTAAGTATATTTTAATAACCCAAAACACAACAATCGTGACAATTTTGGTCACTTTGGTATCATGATAGGGGGTTTTGCATTTGAATTAGAATTTAAAGAGTTGACATCATCAACCACATGAAGCCATGTCTCATAGCTATAAACGGTTATACATGAAACAATACAGCATGAGCACTGCGGTGGCTTTACTATTTTGAATGCTGTGAAATAGCATATAAATGGATAAGCAAGTGTGATGTCACACAGTGCCACTTATCTCCAAGAAGAGAGATACAGAGTGATGTTGTATGAATACAACAGTAAAATAAGCATGTCTTAAAGGAAATGTTGGCAAAAGATGTAGTTGATCTGCTGAGACATGTATGGTGTCCAAAATCTGTTTTTTTTAGTTTAGCACAGGAGCTATGAGGATAATGTTACTAACAAACATTAGAAGTTAACAGTCACTCAAAACCTTTTCATAAATACATCACAAAACTTCTCTCAACCAGCTCAAATCGGTCCAGGTCTTCATTAAGGTCACAAAGACTTCAGTGTGGTTTAGGGCAGAGTATAACTTACTGTGAACTATAAAAATGAACAAAACTTCATAGTGTAGCTGAATACTGGGGGCAGCAGAGTATCTACAGGTGATGCATTTACAGACACTATTTGGGTGACTATTGACTTCCATTGTTAGCAACATCAGCCTGGTAGCTCCGGTTTAAAACTAAAAATTCAGACACCAGAAATGTCTTGCTGTCTCACTACATCTGGAGTAAGTGGAAAGTTTGATTTTTCCGCCAAAGCATTTTAGAATTTGACTGCTACAGTCCTCACAAAGGTGTAGAGTGTAGCCTCTGTTCTGAGAAGAGGTCATAAACAACGTCCTCCTTTCTGCCCTCCGCTCACACACCTTCACACACACCTAACACCTCCACCTAACACACACACACACCTACAATCACCTAACACACACACGGTGACTGTCCTCCCGCTGTCCCTCACGCTGTGCCAGGGAGGACGTGGACTTGGCCGTTAGCTCGGCCATCTGCTCTCTCTCTCTCACGCTCGCTTCCCCACTTCCGCCCCCTCTCCCCTTTTCTCTCCTATGCCCTCTCTCTTCTCTCTCTTTCTCTCTTTCTCACTCTCTCTCTCACTTGTTCCCTCTCCTTCTTGCTCTTTCAGGGTCAGCCAGCCACCTACACAAAGACAAGCTCTGTCTGAAGCCAGGAAAGAAAAACATCTCTAAGAGCTTTGTCAACCAAAGTGGCTTGCAGAGAGATAGAGAGGGAGAGAGAGAGAAAGAGAGAGAGAGAGAGAGAGAGAGAGAGAGAGAGAGAAAGGCTTCCGTCTACCTCCCTTATCAGCCTCTCTCTTCCGTCGTGTCTGACACCGGCCATTATGGAGAGGAAGTGGCCTAATCGGACCACCGCCCCCGGAGGGACCGCTAGCCAGTCTGACCCCACCGCCAGTCATCTATCCACCCCTGCGTCTGATTAGCCCAGCGAGACCACATCTGAAACAGCTCAATACTGTTCCACTCTTCCATACAGGTCCCAGTGTGAGCTCTTTCAGTAAACTGTTGCTTACTCAGGCTTTAGCCATTTCTTGTTTCACTGAACTCGAGCCAATTTCCAATTCACAGTCCCTGTCGCCACATTTACAGCTGTTCCGTAAAGGCACCTGCTTTAAAAATAGAAACTGTCACCGACAGAGAGGGAGAGAACAATCGAGTGAGTGCGAAACACAGAAGAAAGCAGGAGTTTTTAACTCTTTGGATTTAAAACAAGAGCATGAGCACAAGCTGACAAAGGCAGTGACAATCCTGTGCTACATAATCAAACATAACACAATCCTCGAGAGGGTGGAGAACCATAGTAAAGAAAATGGTGTCATGCGCTTCTTCTTTTTTTGTAAATCAGGTGCACTGGTACTCTGAAACCTGAAGCTGTTCCAGTAAGCAGTCATATTCACTGCAGCTTTGTAAAAGATTTCAGAGCATTATGGACAATGTTATACGTTACAGTGAAATTAGGCTGTATTTTGTGGCAAAAGATGTATGTTATAATTAAATGAAAAGACTTCAGTGTACTTTGGTTATGAATATGAATAACATATGACTGTATGAATATTAATATGAATGTGAATAGCCTATGAATGTTATGAGGCAAAATGAAACTATTCAGTATGTTTTGGTAAATGTTACAATGACACGATAAGTCTTCAGTATGTAATCATGAATGTTATATCACAGCGGAATGAAAGGCGTCACCGTGTTCGCTGTTATATTTCATAGTGAAATGAAAGGATTGGTGAATGTTAAATGCATCAATGAATCAAAAAATCATAATAAGAGTAATAATAACAAAATAATGTACTTTTATATTGAAGGATCCAGATCAATGGAAAAACTGTAAATATGTAAATATTGCGTCTAAACAAAACAAAACAAAACAAAACAGAAAATGTAAATATTGTTTCTAAACAAAAGTTTAAGCCAGAAGTTATAAGGACTATTTCAGCTTGGACTGTTTTTTGAATGAGCCAATCAGAACAGAGAACAGTTACATATATTAAAGTCACAGTAAGAAAAACAGCCTTTTTTTAAAGGGGTTAAGAGAACATGGATAATGTTCACGTAAAAAGGAATTATGACCGTTCGTACATAAACTCACACCTCAGGAATAAAAAACGGAAAAGTTAGTTCCTTTTCACTCATAACTCACTGAAACAAGCAAAGAATTTTTGCGGACTGCACAGATTCTACACTGTTAGAAAGGTTCTGTGCAGGTACATTTTTCGATGATCAAGGTACAAACAATGTAAATGTTTCCTCAAAGGTACAACAGTGGTTTTAAGGTCCAATTGTGTACCTTAAATAAGTTTTTCCAGGTAAAAGTACATATTTTTACCTTTTCATGACTTATTTTCTTAAAACAGAACAACAGAATAGAAAGCCTGGAGATGAGACAGGGTGTATTGAGTCAATACAACTTGAAAATGTATTATATATTATGGTACAATTAGGTTCCCTGACTAAAGGTACTGAGATGTACCCTTGAGGGTACCACCCCAGTGACAAAAGGGGAACTGCTCCTGAATACCACATTTGTACTTGTGTGGCAGAGAAGATACTGTATTATGATTTTAGGTGAGAATCTTTCGTTGTTCATAGCTTTAAGGAAAGAAAAATGTTTGAATTTCTTGACATTTAAACTGAAAAATGTCAGAATTACTGAGCAGAGCCTGTTGATATAGAATGTTAATTGAATGTATGTATAATTCATTGGTGCCTTAATTAAATATGTAATTAAATTATAACATTTGAATAGTATAGCAAAACACTCATCTTCAAAGGGTTTGAAGTCTTCATTGTCTCATGATGAATGCTGTATGTTATCACAAAATGAAAAGGCCTTAGGGTTATGGTGGGTTATATGCTATAGTGAAATAAAGTCTTTAGTATGTTATTTTTTGCTTGGAGTTACTTCAGCTACAGCTGAAAGCCTGCTGTCTGAGGCTTGCTCAGAGATTAGAAGAGTAATGGACGTATTAGACAGATACGCTTCTTGCTCCCTGCTGTGTGTTTCTGATGAATAGTCAGAAATAGTTGTAATAACAGGAAGAGAGGCATGCTCAAGTCATGATGACGTATTGTTGTGGGCACAGAAAAGGTACAGGTGGCTGTGCTAGTACCCTTGAAACAGCAGGAAAAGATGTCAGCACAAAAGCACCATTAATCCACTAACACTCTGGCTCATCCTAACTAATGCATCAAATATGTGTGTATCCTTACAAAATGTTCACCATAACAGTCTACATATCTATCTCTGCAGTACACAGTGTACAAAGTGCTTCCTGCATGTTATTGTGTTATTTTAAGGTAACAAAGTAATTTATCCAGGAATTGCCAAAATCTGAAGCAAACATCAGAGTCCATTACCCTTATAAAAGCTTCTATCAGAACACCTAATCAGAGTACATTATGAATAAATATCTTACTTTTGCTGGTTAATGTTTGGCAGTATTGATAAAATTCGATATCAAGTTATTTCCTAAATAGATCATCGCTGGATTTTCTACATCATTTGAACACAGCTGCTGTCCTTTTCATAATGAATGGACCAATGAAAATGCTCTGAAATCACTTAGAATCAAATTTTTTTATATTACCTTGTTTTTGCCCACTCCATTTTGGAGATACTTATTTTTTTGTCCAGTGAAAACCAATGGAAACCATATTTTTTATGTTGTTTATCTTTCTGGGTCACAGTGGGTGCTGGAGCTTATCCCAGTCATTGGGCAGAAGGCAGGATACACCCTGGACAGGTCGCCAGTCCATCGCAGGGCAGGCAGACAGACATACAGACATATACATTCACACACCCAGACACACACACACACACACACACACCAAGGAGCAATTTAGCATGTCCGATGGGCCTAATTGCATGTCTTTGGATTGTGGGAGGAAACCGGAGTACTGCCTGTTTTTAGTGCACAATTTCTATTTATTTGGTAAGTTTATGATACCGGAACATAAAATATAACTGTGGCACAGTGGTGCAGTGGGTGGCACTGTCGCCCCACAGCAAGAAGGGTCTGGGTTCAATTCCCGGCCAGATGACCAGGATCCTTTCTGTGTGGAGTTTGCATGTTCGCCCCTTGTCAGTATGGGTTTCCTCCAGGTACATTCCAAAGACATGCTGTCAGGCCAATTGGAGATGCTAAATTGCCCGTAGGTGTGAATGTGTGTGTCTGCTCTGCGATGGACTGGCAACCTGTCCACATTGTATGCTGCCTTCCGGAGGATAGGCCTCAGCTCTCCCCGTGATCCAGAAGGATAAGCGCTTAGAAAATAAGGGCTTAGAAAATGTGTGTGTATAACATATTCCATAACTTTTTATGTTTTATTTTTCCAGAATGTTAACAGGAAATAAACAGTAACTGCGAATTAAAATGCCCAGAAGTGTATCTCTGTAGAGGATGTGCTAAAATAATTTTACTTAGAAAAGCAACAAGACTTAGATATATCCAATAGTATCAGCTAACTGACATACCAGTTAGGCCTGACTATTAATACTGCTGAAACTAAAGATCAGTATCACTGTCTGACACTAATATTGATATACCGGTATAGATGATATATCACCCAGCACTATTTCTAGTATACACACACACAAACACAAACAGTCTTTGTTCGCCACTGACAGCTGCTTTCTGATGCCACGTCTATTCTCGGGTGTTGTCAGATGTCAAAACTTGACTTTGGACAGCAGTGTGTGTGTGTGTGTGTGTGTGTGTGCGTGTGTGTGTGTGTGTGAGGGAGAGAAAGAGAGCAAAGTGTATCACTGCAGGGCAGCTGGCTGGTCATTCTTCTCCTTTTCTGTGTCTGACACAAACATACAAGCTTATTCTCCAGATGGCTCTGGGCCCATATCCCACCACCCATGCTGTTCCCAGGTCAGTATCTCAATGGACACTGTCCATTCAGCAGCACTGCCCAGCCTGACCAGAACCGACCATGCCTCAGCTCCTTCGTGCTGCAGTGCGGCCCCCGGAGGCACAAAATAATCTAACCAGCGGCTCCCTGTGTGGATGGATCCGGTCCCACTGCCTGCGGCACTGTCGCTGTCCATGGTGCTACTTTTGTTTTTGCCCAGCTGAATCATGGCCCTGCATGAATGGGGATTTGGACCAGACCCACGCAGAGTGTTTTTTATTATTATTTAGCCGGAGGGAGAATGAATGGAGGGGGGTTTATTGAGCGGAAAATGATGTCTGAATGGGATACGCTTGATCAACGTAGAAAGAGAGTGGTGGGCAGTACATCGTATGTACCGGCATTGGTGTTATACAATAACACTGAATTTAATGGTGTTATTATTATTATTATTATTATTATTATTATTATTATTATTATTATCATTATCATTATTATTATCAGGTATTTTATTGAGAGATAACAAAAGAACAGTACTGTGCAAAAGCCACCCTTCATCTATATAATTTCCAGTCAAAACAGCCATTAAGTACAAGTTACTTATTTTTTGTAGGTATTTCTGTGGAGATTAGATGTAAGGCAATCCACTAACATTAGGAAAGGGAAAATCAAAGATAAAGGAGTGAAAATAGGAGTTTCCAAAACTGGAGTATGCAAAATTATCAAAAGATACAGAAAACGGGACTCCTCACAGCTATGCAAGATCTGGCAGACCACATGAAAACACATGATGACCACATGAGATTCCTAACAACCATATAAAACTATCAGATAAACAGTACTTTGATCTTTGAAAGAAAAATCAATCTCCACTCTTGTTTCAGATCCAAAAAATCCACAGGTATTTCTGTCCATCCTGCTGGTGTTCTCAGAACAGTGGACTGACCACTCCAGAGTTCAGACCTCAACATCAGTGAATATGTTTGTGATTGCTTGGATCATAAACAGCAGAAAATGCAACCAACTTTTAAAACTGAACTGAAAAAGAATGAAAACTGTGGTAAAAACACTGAAAAACAGATATATTAATTGTTGAGATTTTTCTTTTAAATATAAGTTTTCTGTTTCTAATGCTGAAAAACGCTGAAAAACTTTTACTTAATGGCTGTTTTGACTGGAAATTAACAAAACAAAGGGCGGTCTCTGACTTTTGCACAGTAATTTATGTCATTTGATGGGTATAAGAACAGTTCAAAGCACACAGAACTAAATACACAGTAAGTTTCCTTTATGACGGGGTGTCAAATCCTGGTCCTGGAGACCACCCTGCAGAGTTTAGCTCCAACCCTAATCTAACATACCTGATCCAGGTAATCAAGGCCTTCAGGGGCATCTCACTATATGAGCCAGGTGTGTTGGATCTGAACTCTCCAGGATGGTAGATCTCCAGGACCTGGATTGAGCACCCCTGCTTTATGACAATGTGCCTTCAGTCTAGCTAACATTAACAATACAGCATCGGGTTCCTCCCAACTTTAAGAGAAGAATAAAAAGCATTTGATGACAGGACGAGTGCCAGTAATCATAAACCATGAGCTCGTTAACATTATTAATGCAAACTTAAATATTGTCTGATACCAAGATATACTTGGAAAATATCGTGATATTAAATTTTTATTATTACTGCCCAGCACTACTCTGCTCCGTGGACTGAATGGAGACAGAAGAGTAGCCCTAGAGAGCGAGGGCATGTTTTCTATTGACTGAAAATAGCACAGTGAATCATCGCCTCTATTGCCTTAAACAGACCCTTTAAGGAGAGTTATACTTGCAAAAGAGATACTAGTAAACATTCGCTCAGCCAGAGAGTCGCTCCACTCCTCGAGGAAAATTAGATCACAGTTCAGGCCTGTCTAATAGAACTACCACCCCCACGTCCTTATGCTGGAGAAGGCCTGTGTCGCTCTGTCATGTGCGCGCATTGATCGAATCGGAAAGCTCCTTCGCAGCTCCTGTTCCCCACAGGCCTCCCGCGTTGCGTATCACTGCCTCCGGAACATGCAACAGAACAGGCCTCGGGCCACAGCAAAGATTACAAGCTCCAAATCTCAGTGGTAAATGCTACAACAGCTTATAAAGAACATTGCTGTTTATAACAGCTTTTTTTTTCCCTAGCAACTATTGATCTCTCTCTCACCCATCATGTTGCCTTGAATGTCAGCTGCTTAGCATAAAGAGCTAAAAACTGCAGCTCAGATGCACTCAGTGGGCCCGCTTCACTATTTCTCGCTGGCCTCTGCAGCATCTATGAAGGTTTAGCCATTGAGAATAGCATGGCTTGCACATTAGGCCTATATGCAGAGAATGTTATGTTATAGTGAAGTGAAAGGTTTCAGTGTACTATGCTGAACATTATACTGTTGCTGTAGTAACAAAACCTTGTATTTCTAAGATGGCAACTTTATAGAATGAAAAGTGTTCTTTTAGTGTAAGCTAATGTAGCACTGGGACCATTTCTATTGGCCTATTTGTCATGAATGGCTCAAGCAAGCTGATGTTTTGAAATTGGGGATGTCCCGATACACACCATTTTTGCCCCAATTTGTGATCAGACTGCTTTAATACTATCATTGGATACCAATCTTATCTTATATTTGCATTTTCATAGACAGCACAGCCAGAGTTCAGATGAGATTAGGTTGCCATTCTATACACTGTCATAATCACCATATTTTAGTAAGTGAATAATGTAACATTGAACTGATATATTTGGGTTTTTATGTCTTTTCTATGTTCTAAAATGACCATTTTATGTTTGTGTTTAGTATTAATTATGATCCAGGTTGATTAACTGACCCAATGATTTGGCTATTAGTTGGTTTAAATATACTGCAGTAAAATCTCCTCGTTTTTGATGCATGCATAGCAGTACAGAATCCGATTTGATATCTTAAAATAGCCATTTTATAGTGTCATGAATAGGCTACAAATTCATATTAGGCCTATTCTATGCACAATGTTCCCTTCTCTCAGCTTTGAATGTGATGTTCTTGACATCGCCAGTTTTAAATGAAAAGCAGATGTGGTGCTTACTTTTTTTACACCACTTGCAGAGTATTTTTTATACATATTTCCAAAGGCATGTTTCTCACAGCAAGCTGTAAAATAACATAAAAGCCGTAACATTTTACAGTTGTATGCTAAACTTTGTTTTTATGTTTTTTTTTCAATGTGTTATTCAGCACATAAACAATAATTATGCATTAAATTGTACAAAAGTGTGTTCTTTATAAAGAACATATTTATTTTCACCTAGAAAATCAGCAAAGCATATGACTATGTGCTAATATTTTCACTAAACAAGGCTAGTTTTTAAGAATAAAAACATCAAAAAATGGCAAGTTTTAAAATCATTATATGTTCATTCAATTCAATAATTTCCTAAATAGTTCTTGGCTGGAATGTTTCTCTAAAAATAACTGCTTTAATTGCTGTAACACCTTTACATTAGGTTAAGATGCATTATATTAAGTTCACACATGCCATTTACAAATATTTACAACCATTCATTTAAAGTTTTTGTTGGGAAAATAAAAGGGATTATCCTATGGTATCGCTACAAAGGACCCATTCTGGCTCCTTCATCTTTAAGAATGTTGATAAAACTCTGTTTATAACAGTTTCCTCTCTTGCAACTATTGATCTCTGTTACCTGTCATGCAGTCTTGAAGGTCAAAAGCTGAGCATTAACAGTTAAAACCTGCAGCTCAGATGCACTCAGCTGGCCTGCTGCTGTACTTCTTGCAGTATCTCCTATGGCCTCCTATGCACTTCTTGGCCTCTGCAGTATCTATAGGAGCCCAAAAACTGTGAACACCATGCTCACAAATATATGCAAAGACTGCTATAAATTATAATGAAATTCTATGATAAGCAACAGTATTTGATGGAAAAAGGTCCTCTCAGCTGACTTTGCTCATGCAGACTCCAGGATGGTGCATTAGTATGCTAGCATGGATCACAGGCCCCGAGAGCAGAGAGCAGTGCACCGGCAGCTACGACATGCCATTCAAGCATCAAGCACAACTACTGAGGTGGGCTTTACTCAAACATATGGAAATAGCATTTTATGAATTATACATCCGGCAAGCGCTGCCTTTTCAACCTTATGGAAGAGTAACCACAGTTGATGGAGTAGACCGTATGCCAAAGCATGCTGATAATGGGACTGATTAGATTAGTTTGTGGTAGCAACAAGGGCTAAAAGGAACCCTCTGGCCAGACTAGGAAATCCCCCTTCTGATGATCTTGAAGATGGGAAGAACTTTTGAAAACTGCTTTGGGGGGGATTTTGGGGGGGGTTGTGCACAAGGTGCTGAAAGTACACCCTTACGCTGCCTTTTATGTGTTTGAAATGTCTTGTTTCTTTTCCACTAGCTGGTGAATACAAAAGGAAGCCAGATACGTTAAGAAATCAAGCTAGAAACACATTTCACCAAAACTTCACCCCAAAGCAGTTGTAGTTCTTCAAAAATCCCTTCCCACCTTCAAGATACCTCATGAGAAGTGGGTTTTCCCAGTCTAGCTATACCTTTTTTAAATTTTGCTGGAGAAATAGGCACTTGGTCCTGCACCTCATTCACAAGTAAGTTAATGTAAAATAAATTAGTCATGATCTGTAAATGTAGGGGGGCACAAACTAACACAGGATAAAATGCAATATGGATATGTTATGTAGTTAAACAGGTTTAAGTAAAGCACGCTTTTAGTCATGTTCTTACATTCCCATAGCAACCGCATCTGTGAAAATTGGCAGAAATCAGACAGACATTTCTTGAGATTCACCTAGACTGTTTTCCTGCAATAAATGCAATGTTTACAGGTATTTTCTTTTTCCTGCGTTGTCTGCATAAATATTTTATTAGTAATTCTATATTAGTAATTATCTAATTAGTATTATCACCTTTTCAGTGGCTGTAATGTAGCACCATTTTAAAGCATGTAAACAACACACAGATATAGCCAGCCAGGCTAACGCACAGCCACCACATGGTGGAGTTAGTTTTAAGACAGTAAACAATGAGAGTCTATATGTCACAATATAAATTCAACACAGTTGATTTTTTGGAAGTCGTATGCACAGATTCATTAAAAACACAGATGTCATGTAAATAAAATCAATTTGAACTTTCTTGTGCTGATATTTGCTCCTCTACTCTGTGATCAAAAATGAATTTGCCACTTTTAACACAGCCTCATTTCACTAATCATGTTTATTTTGATTAATATATATATTTTATGTTTTATATTTTTAGATGGGAAAGCTTATCTGGTTCAAACAACATGGAATTATATCATATTGAATTATGTTTTGCATCGATTTAGTAGACATTTTAGTGACTGTTACAACAACCCCTCTGTGACTATTAACCCTAGCCTGTGGCTTGTTAAATCTGTACTTCCACTACTTTAGGCCAAACTGTTCAGAAACAGTAGGAGCAAAGATTGTTGTGAAGATTACTTAGACAAAAAAAAAAAGAAGAATCTTGCTCAAATACTTTAAAAATAATTAGGCAACAACCAAACTGCACTGTCCCCACTCTCCCGGCACGTGACATCATGCCAACTCCACAACTGATGTAATTGTTCTGTTCAATCATTCCTCAAAAGAACTTTGTAGCACTGAGCAGCACAACTGGCTCACAACACTAGTTTATCAACAACTCATGATTCAGAAGGAATGAGTCCAAGGACTATGTGAGAAACTCATGTGTGAGAGAACGTGCTTAAGAACCTCGTTAGCATGCTTGTTAATCCTCAGATCCAAAGCTATCAGGAAACCTACCACTGAGCTGCATCTCTAATGCACTCTTTTAATACATAATTTTTCATCTCTCCCCACCATTAACCCACTGGATCTGTCATTACTCTACGTTCCAGAACCTCATCATTAACAAATTAATCGCTGCTAGCATGTGAGGCTGAAGTGTTTGCTATGTTTGTCCTGCTGTGGAGAGCTCTAGAGGGTTAAAGGTGCTTCAGGGAAGCAGAATGGAGTCTGTTTTAAGCTTAGTCCTTGCTCGCTGTGACATTTTTGGAGAAAGTCAAGCAGGAGACAGAGCTTTCCATCCCAGGAGAGACTGTCAGCTACCTTATGCCAATTTGGGACCATCCCCCAATGCATTCTGGGAGCGAGGAGAAGAAGATCCAGAGTGTTATTTTTTTATTTTTCATTTTTCCTTCAAAACTGCACACTGACCTGAATGCAGATTGAAAGCAAAAAGACACTACAGACTGAGAGAGGAGAGAACTGGGTGTATCTTTGGTGGAAAATAAAAAAAAAGAAAAAAATCTTTCTTTCTCGACACATTAGACAGGTAGCATTTTAGCGAGCATGGGGCTGCATCACTCTCAGACAAGGGCAGAAAGCAAGGGAGCAGGAAGAAGACAGAAAGAGAGAGGGATGAAAAAAGGAAAAACAAGCAAGCACGACTGCGCTGCTGCCGAGAGCCGCAGCCCCAGATTCACAATCATTGGGGGAATCAAAACACTTTTTAATAATTCAGTATGAATAGAGGAGAGAGAGAGAGAGAGAGAGAGAGAGAGTGAGAGAGAGAGAGAGAGAGAGAGAGAGAGAGAGAGAGAGCAGGCAGAGGAAATGAGAGGCAGAAAAATACGCAGACAGAAAGAAAGATCCCTGCTCTCATCACACGTGCTCATGTTTTCCAGAAACGCTTTAAACACACAGCTCACTACGCCTTCAACAACACACTCTGAAATGCTCACTTCAGCTCACCTTTACATAATCTTACTCCCTCCATACAGCTTTGAGTAAAGCGGAGCTCACCTCAGCGCTGGCACTGCATCGCATGCTCTTCTGTCAAATGAAGCTTATTCTTTTGAAAGATGCCAGAAAAGCATAAGTCGTTGTATGCCGATGAGAATTCAAATTTAGAGCCAATCTCCACCTAAATTAGTGCAATCAAAGAAGCATCCACCAGGCTGATGTCTTAAAATTCTGCTAGAATTTTTCTATTTGGTTTTCCATCAGCACGTTGGCACATATGCATTTTTTCCCATCAAAGTTAGAGCCTAATTGTAATTGAATGTGGCTGCAGGTGGAGCGGCCTGGCCGGTGCTCCAGTGCTTGGCCCCCCTGCTCTCCTCCGGTTACCGTTTTTAATTCCTCCACTCTGGCAACAAGGTGAAAAACACTCGCCAATTAGCCGGAGCCCCTGTGATTATGCTGCTCTTGCTAACAAGTCCCATTTCCATCAATTATTTATTCGGAGGCCACACTCATGCACACATGCCGTCACGTACATGCACCCTCCCAAGCAGAGGCCTTGAAACGGAGGATGTGGCTAGGTGGCTAGTCTATTCTAGCAAGCTCTCTCTCTCTCTCTCCTCTCCCTCTGCTTACCCTCCCCTTCACGACGGCTGTGTCTCGGTGAAGGACACCTGGAAGTGGAGAGGTCAAGATGCAACAAAGAAACTTGCTTTCTTCTCTTTTTTTTGGCCCGCCCTTACCTTTCTTCATCCTCTTCAAAGAAGGTGCTCTCCTCTCCATCTGTGCTAACTCGAGTGTTTCTGTGTCTCTGTATGTGGCACGATGCCTTCGCACTTGTTTGTGTGGGTGCGGATGTTTGTAGGACCTTTTACTCTTCAGAGTTTGCCTTTCACCTGTGGGCTTGGCTGTTTCTTCTCTGCGTGTGGGAAGGTGCTATGCAGAGGCAATGCAATGCAATCTTTTTTGCTTGTGTGTAGGGCTGGGCCAATAGGCAAATAAAAACAATAAATCAGGATAGAATTATCTATAAATCAATATGTTTATTACTTTAAACCATTCTTCCCTTTCATTATTTAAACCCTATATAATGTTTTGTATGTATAACTTTGTATATTTATTACTGCCATTGTTTAAAAATGTCTGCTAGTATTTGATTTCTTTATTTATTTCCTCAGTAAGCTGATGCAGATATTAATCAGTGAATTCAATAATAACGTACAGTGTGTGTTCATTAATTTGTCGTAAATGCTGTGCTGTGTGGTATGAATGTACAGCTTGCATTCAAATATTTTCTAATGTGAAACACCTGTGAGTCCTGCAACACAGCAATTTTACAGCATGGCAACACTTTACAAAATGCACATTGTTCCCCTAAATTTAACTTCAGGGTGCATTCAGTGGAACTGTGGCGTTTAATGTGAGGTGGCTTTATTGGTCCGTTATGTGGGGCGGTGTTATCCAAGTACAGACATGAGTCTAGATTAGGCTGTGACTGCAATAATGCTAAGTAGAGCACCAGACTTCTGCAAAATTAACTGAAAACTTGTGAGAATTACATTCATGGCTGTGAGACTGCAGCACAGGCAAAAAAAAATTGTGTCACAGATAAACATTGAGACTTGATAGCTATTTAAGCCTCTCAGTATGTCTAGGTTAGTTTCCATTTGTGCCACAAGGGGCGACAAAGATGACTGAACACTCAAGATTATGAAACGTCCTTAAAGGTATAACAAACAATACACGTATACAGAGCAGTTCCCTGAACGAGAATAATTCATTTGGGCAGTAATTTATTTATTTCATCACGAGCTATCAGTCTGCAAAACTGTTATTCTGGGCCTACAAAAGTGTTTTCTTAGGCCTGGCATGAGTGGGGCTTCCAAAAATCACAGAGAGGCTGAAGGGGGCGCATAGATTCTACATGGTAGAAAAAAAGCAAAGAACATACATGGCATGATATCTACTGTAGATCTGTGCAGCAGTGCTCCTTGCTATTTTTTCACATTCAAGAGAAATAAGCAATACATACAAATGACGGTAGTGCAGCACTGTTTCACTTTGATTCTGTGTTGCTGCTTGCCACTATAAAAGCTTTTAAATAATGGTGGGTTTAGTGAGGCATGATGATTGGTTGGTGGGGCAGTTCCCTCTAATTGACCCTCTGAGGCTGGGCCTGATCTTAAGCTGACACAAGAAGCTTTGTCATTTTTGCAAATAATATATCGCTGCTGTCAGAACAAAACCTCAAATCTTCAAAATGATAACTTTACAGGAGAAGGAAAAAACAAATACTTCACCTTTAATTTAAGTCAGTGGAACCAGACTTTATCCAAGTAATTTTGGACCATTTCTTTTGGTCTATTCTACATGAAATCAACCCACAATGTAAAGGGCAACAGGCATTTTCAAAGTATGTCAAACATCTAAAAACAACAAAAAATGGAGATCCAAGGTTTGGTTCTGACACCAGTGATATTAACCTAAGGTAACAGGCTTTCTTCCACCGCATGAGGCACTTTGATCAGATACCAAAAACACTTTAAACACTGTAAAAATTTTAAAACAGGACCAAGTCCTTGCAGTCTGTATATGTAAACTAAGCTGTTTTGAATTTGTTTTTGTGATGTCACAAAAATCAACACATTTACACATATCTGCCTATTCAGTTTACAGCAGGTTAGCCCCACCCACTGACAATATAAGATATTACTAGTGTTATTAAAAGTTATTTAGACATTATACAGGGCAGCCAATCAGAACAGAGATTACTTACATTTATCAGGCTTAAAGTCACAGTGACAAAAAAGTTGTAAAATGGTCATGTAAAATGGATAATCAATTGTTTTGGTACATAAACTATTACAGATGGACCTCAAGGAAAACTTCATGAAAAATGCAGGATATGTACTTCACAGATATTTACTTTATTTCACAGCCATTATCAATAATTATTGACAAATCAATATGTGGTCTCAGCTCCACTTCTGTGTACCTGAGACTCCAAACGTATATGTGTGTGTGTGTGTGTGTGTGTGGCATGTGTACATGTTGCCTTAAGTCTATATTTGTATGCGACAGTGGAGGTCTGAGTTCAGGGACACTATGTGCCAGGGTCATGCCCTATTTGTCCAGCGTGGCACTCCAGAGATATGACTCACTTAGCCTCAGTCAGGATCTCTCAACCCAGAGCACATCAACGTTACAGAGCCATGGAGACAGGCAGACTGAGGGGCTGCAGGGCCGCACCCTCCCTGGAGCCGGTGGGAGCCCGTTAGCCATGGATAATGAATGATATTGCTCTTGGATGGAAGGGAGCTTTTTGTCTCATTACTTCTGAAGGCATGAGGGACAGGTAATATTGACACTACCATAAAGACTCCAGGTCTGTTGAGCCACACTGTCTGCCTCCTATTATCTCTATACTGCACCTGACACACAAAGCTCAGGGGGCAGAATTAGCAGCTGGTTGCTCTTTTTCTGGGTCGATACATGTATACAGCCCTGTCCGCCACACAGCCCTGTCGTATATAATGTATGTCCAGAAGCCTCCAGACACCTGCTCCTCCAACATCTCCATCAAAATCAAGAGCATTAATACAGAGCTGGTCCCAGTAACAGCATCTGCTCTTCTGGGAAGACGTTCCACTAGATGTTGGAACATTGCTGCTGGGATTTGATTCCATTCAGTCAAAAGAACATTACAAAACAGTGCCACATTTAAAGGAAGGCTATCAAAAGCAATGAGCATAAGGATATATTTACTGAATGTTTTGCCCAATACTACATCCAATTAGAGAGGACAAATTATGCTCTCTTGGACTCCCTGCACTATTGTGTTTCAGATTCACAATCTCTTGATGATGGGGCCAAATCTTAAGACAGCTACACTAGAAAGAAGCCCATCCAAATCTGTTTTTAATAGAACATGAGAGTTCTATGTTACCTATGGTCTTTTTGTACTGACGATGTCTACAACATGCTCAGAAAAGCTTATCATGATGTAACTGGGTATACTTTACTTGAACTGCTACATAACACTGACATAACCATGCCTTAAACATTTCAAGGCAGATGTCATATCGCTGCTGTCAGAGGAAAACCTCATATCTCCATTTTTGACATTTTTCAGGTTTTGACATAATTTGAAAATATCCATTACCCTTTACATTGTATGGACTAAAAGAAATGAGCGAAAAATGATTTGGAAAAAAGTCTGGTTCCACTGACTTACATTAAAAGTAAAGTAGGTTTTTTCCTTTTCCTGTAAAGTTATCATATTGGAGATACAAGGTTTTCTTCCAACAACAGCGACATGCTTTCCTGAACAATGTTGTTCAGTAACAGTGCCACATTACTGCTATCAGTAATTGTCACTATTTGGTGTATACTCTAGTTAGTCATCAAACATTATGACATCTGTCAGGTGCATTTTATTGATCGTACAAGTGAAATTTGCTGCCTAACAATGTCCAGTCTGGGAGCAGCAGCAGAAGAGGGGGTTGAGTGTCTTCCCCAAGGACACAACCGGATACACCCAGTCAGTCCTAGGATTTGAACCCCATGATCTTCAGGTTGGTGTCTCACCTCTCCTACCACTAGGCCACTACCCTACGGATGGAAGAACTGTCATAAGAATCATTGATAATGGTAATATGAGACTGTAATATATCTGGACATACTTTGTCATGACATCTTACGACAGTATATTGTTGTGCATGGTAATCTTGGGCTTGTGTGTTTACCCATTCCTCCTTATCTATGGAGATTACAGCTATGTGCATACAATCTAACACCTTACATCACCCACGCCTTTAATTAGAAGGGGTGGCGGGACACTTTTAAACCTAGAGTGTATCTGTACTTTGTGTTGAGCTGCATGTCACACTGTATTACTGTGAATTCTGCTGAACATACTTTGCGCGTTCTGCCTGATTCTTTGCAACAGCGCAGCACTACTAACCCACCTTCAAGGCACAATCAAAAAGTAATTAGCCATTCGCCATGACAGATGCTTTCTGCTACCATGCGGTTTTGGCCATGATGACATCCACCACAGTGACAACACAGTGTGCTGAGAGGGACACTATGCGAGCATGCCATGAACTTTGCCAGTGCATGCTGTTTTTACTTGAAGGCTAAGGGAACCTTTTCTTTGCGGGTGTGAGTAAGACACCAGTGGTTTAGGCCGAAACTTCAGTCCGCGAGTGCTGCGAGTCACAACAAAACACACTAACAGGCAAAGACGGGGAGCTTTTTCCTTTTTTCTTTACCAAAAATACCCTTCCTGCAACTTTGTGTCCTAAGTTGACGCCTTAAAACTGCTTAGGATTCACCGCCGCTGCATCTTTTGGAGGCCCTTGAAAAGCATGTTTATATAGGCAGCTGGGCAGTACTGTGTAAATAGCATTGAAAACGGCGTGTAATGGACTTTGAATGGGCCGCTCTGCATGGATCTGGGAGTGAGATGAGGCGTTGTGTTTGCCATAAATGGCGGCACCTGTTAAAGTGGGTTTCCGCACAAACATCAACGGTGGCAGCTCATGGTTGTGAGGCACGTTTGCGACAGAGTAAGATGGAGCAGAAAGGCGCACATGGCCGCCAGCGCGAGCCTCCGCACCTGCCTCTCTGCAGCTGCCTCCACACTCAGCCAAGAGTCCGAATAACCAATCAGGAAGATAATTGCCTTGCCGTCCTCTGGCCCTCTTCCGACTTTAACAGTCGGGCTGTTGTGTGAGGCGATTTTGTTTTTTTCCACTTTCTTGTGTTTTCTGAGGGTGTTAACCCCCTGCCTATGTCCAGACAGAGTAATGTGCTGCATGGGGAGTTTAAGGGGCTGAGATTTTGAGGGTCTGTCTAGTTGAGCTCATCAGGAGAGTGTGAAATCTGCTCTTAATGGCGAAGTGGTAAGTGGTAATATGTCCTCATGGATTCCATTAACATTCAGAACAAACGCTGTGATATCAGCGTTTATCATCATCTAAATATAGAGCCTTTGTAATAGCTGCTTCTGCTGTGCCAACTCATTCAAATTTAGACTGACTTGCTTGACAGACTATCCTCATTAATAAATGACAAAATAGATTGTATCTTGAGCAGTAATGGATCTATCCATCTCAACTTTTTGAGTGCCGCGCGAGATAACGCATCCTCCTGACTTTCATCACAAAGGTCGAGGTCACGTCTCCACATCAACAGCAACACAACAGTTTCCTCCTCTGACCCTACCCCTTCTGGAAAATACATCGGTTGTGGTTTTTCAGTAAGCACTGAAACATTCATCTCTTGTTCTCCTGACTAAACCCTGGCACATTTCTCGTAAACCCCAGAGGCAGAGAGCGAGAGAGGAGCAGCTTAAATAATGAAGTCGTTTTAGATAGAACCTTGGCCTGGAAAATACTTGAGGGAAGAAAACACTCCTTTCACTTGTCTTTCTCTCGGCCAAGTTCTGCTGAGCTCCTCTTCATTCAAAGCCATGATATGTTATTTACCCTGCTGAAGCTTAATAGTAGACAGGTATATACAGAGAGAGAGAGAGAGAGAGAGAGAGAGAGAGAAGAGAAAGAGAGAGAGAGAATGGGTGAGAGCGAAGGATAATGGGTGAGAGAGATAGTGCAAGAGAAAAAGAGAAAGTGAGTTAGAGCAAGAGAGAGAGAGAGAGAGAGAGAGAGAGATGCACAGCAAGAGAGGGTGGGCAAGTGAGAGACATGAGCAAGAGCAAATAGGGAAAGGGAAAAGAAAAAGAGAGAAAAGAGAAAGAGGGTGAGCAAGAGAAAAAAGAGAGAGAGCTGGCTGTGGATGTACCCTGCTAAACAGAAAGAGAGAGAGAGAGAGAGAAAGAGAGAATATGGAGAGAAAGAAAGAGAGAGCCAGCAAGAGAGAACAGGCAAGTGAGAAAGAGCGGGTGAGAGAGACAGAGAAAACAAGTAAGAGAGGGAGTGAGTGATACAGACAAAAAGAGCAAGAGAGAGAGGGAGAGTTAGGTAGCTGGCTGTGGATGACTGCAGTGGCTTTGTCCAGTTGTTGCTCTCATCGTGAAATGCTGGACTGCAGTAATCTCGAGGGTCACTACACTTCCTGTGAGTCAACTGGCTTGGCTGAATCTCCAGTAAACCGGGCACTAATGATCCTTCTCTTTTCACTCTGTCACCCTCCTTAATTAGCCGATGCTCCACTATAATCATCTCTAACGCTGGCCTGCAGCCCCCTCTCCCCTCCTCTACCCTGTTTTTTTCCCCAGGATGCCTCTGAATCTCCACTCCATCTTCTGATGTATCTGCAGCCCAAACTCCAGCATTACTGCACGTTATCAAATGCCAGGATGAAACAAAGTGATTGAACTCCAGACAGTTTCCATGGCAACATGACGCTATTGAGATGCTCTAGCCAAAACACAGGGCTGAAAATTGACACTCGGGCAGCGGTGAGAGCTGTGCTCTGATTGGCCGGCCTGAGAGCGGTTGCTGGGCTCCTCGGAGCCGAATAGCCTCACGATCCATCAGCGGTGTGAGCAGGCATGACACAGAAAACCTGCTTCTTCCATTAGAGCACTGACATAACCTAATGCTTGTCCTTGCAACTCTCTCTCTCTCTCTCTGTCTGTCTCTCACTCTCGCTTATTCTCACTCTCCCTCTCTCTCCCTCTCCACTAAACTCCTATTTTCTACTCGCCTCTTTCAAAAAATGCTAATCCTCAACTGAATATACATCTCCTCAGCCCTCTCTTCCTTCTTGTGACCTTCTCTCCTTTCTCTCCCCTTTCACCTCTCTCTCTCCCTCTCTTCCTCTCCCTTTGTCTTCTTCCCAGCTTTTGCTCTCTTCTATCTGTGCCTGGCTCAGTGGCTCAGAGCTGGATCTGGGCATGTGGAGTGAATGAACAGATGCAGACAGGAGGGATGAAACAGGCTTTATTGTGGCCTAAATGCGTGGACGACTCAGGAGGGAATAAGGGGGGAGCGTGTAAATGAGTAGCTTCGGCACAAAGCGCTCATCTGCTCTCCTCTCCTCTGTTGTTTTGCTCTTTTAAATAATTGACATGGCCTCGCTACTGGAGACAAGGGACAAATCTGCTGAACTAATATCTGAGCCAGAAAGTTGCCTTGGCACCAAATACCCTTCTACACACTTAAAAAAGGTTCTTTAATGGTCAAAAACAGTTCCTTGAAAAGTCCCAGGAAACACAGTGTAAAATGTGTTTCTAAGTGTTTGAACGTCTGAAATTAAGCATTAAACATCCAGCAAAGTTTGACTGGAAAAAAGACCTATCAGACCTATCTGAGAACTGTCTGGGTGTGGTCCTAATATTTTGGTGAGCATTTGTGATTGACATCCCTCTCTCCAACACTCCCAGCACCACAGAGGTAGAACTAAACATAACGTAAGCAGGGAGAAATGAATGAAACAGGCACTACAGGTGATGTTGTAGACTATTCCTGCTGTGTCCATGGCTCACTAAAAAGATTATCCAGCTTCTACATGGGAGAGATAGAGAGGCATTGAAGGGATAATGAGTACTCATTTTACTACTGGATGGGTATGCTGACATGGCCAGTTGAACAAACAAATAGGTGGACGAAGAAACAGATGGACTGACAGGTAGACATAATAGCTAATTAATGCTTGCTAGGTTAGCCTTCGCTTAGTTGTTAGCTTTTGCTTGAAAAGTTTCTCCGACTTGAACACAGAGAGGCCATAAAGGCACACAGTTTTATTAAAGCTGTGTGGGTGGGTGGAGCTACATGGTCAAAAGAGGAGATGTTTGGCAAACTCAATCAGCCATTTATTGGGCAGTGGAACGTTATTTACACGACATACTTCGTACATATATACTGTGTGCCAAAAAAGAAGGAAAGCACAGACTTAGGTTTCCTCGATTTTAAAGAACCATCCACTGAAAGGTTCTTTAGGGAACCAAAAGTATGTAATTGCTTCAAAGCACCTTTTTGGCACCTTTATTTTTAAGAGCATGAAGCTATAAATGACCATTAAAGACAGAGGCCGAAAAAGGCACAAATCTTATCGATAACAACTGTATTGCAATGGCTTCTGCACTGCAGCTCTTATCTTTTTCGGAAAAACTGTAGCACCGTGTGACATTTATGACATTTAGACTAGATTCAAATTAAAGCGTGGTCTTTAGTGTCAAGCTGTTGCACCACTTTGAGCATTAGGTTTTGCTATGGATGAAAGTCAAAAGTCTAACCGTCTCTCTCTTTATCTCTCTCTCTCTCTCTTATCGTGATCTTGCTTTGCGACTGTTGGACCGAAGCCACGGTAGGGACTTTCTGTCATAGTGTGACATCTCAGCGCTGTTCTCTGCTCTCTTGGGACTGTGTGAGAGTGTGTGAGAGTGTGTGAGAGTGTGTGATGGAGGCTCTGACTGGGAGCATATTGGAGACGGTCCCTGTGTGCTTGTGACTCTAGTGTCTCCTGGACAGCTATTCTCTCTCCTGCTTCAACTTCCTCTGACTGCAGATCAGGCTTTCCTTCAGCACTGTCAACAGCTCTACATTGGTGCACGTTCCCTGTGGGGATGGAGAGCAGTTTAAAGGCAACCTCATTCACTTTTTACAATGTCATATCACTCTAATACCCCAGCGTAAACCCCTTAAACTCTAAGGGCCCATATGCTGGCATGCACTTCAGTTCCTCACTCTCATAACTCTACAACGTTTCATAGTAGTTACTGAACAATATAGTAGTTAAGTAGTTAATCTCTCAATGATACTCATTTATTATGAGTGTAAAAGAGAAACTGAATCATAAAAGATAAAACTTTGACTTCATAACACACGTATAAGCATTGAATAACATATTTATAAAGCAATATTTGAACATTTATAAACAAATTACACTCTATTGACATTTATAATTGTTCTATTTATAATACTGTAATGAAGCATCATTCCCAAGTAATGGAACTTATAAGCCAGAGACCTAATTAACAGTCCTTCAAATAAAGTGCTACCTAGAGCTACAGGTGAAGTTTTTCAATTTAAAAATAACTTTATATAAAGCTCAGTAGTTTTTAAAGAAAAAATTGTAATTGCTAAATTGATAAAAATGATTCTCAAGGTATCAGTATCTGTAGAGATATCCTAAAAAGACAAAAGTGCCATTCTGTGATCTCTAGTAGTTACTGAATAATAAATCTTTGGATTATTAACTGAATAATAAGCCAAATGTTTCTTATTTTCCCTTTTCATAGTGTCTTAATGGTGTAATAATCTATAATAGTCTGCTAATCAGCTGTTTTTCATGTGTAAATAAATAGTAGCAGAGAAATATCATTTCTCTTCTATGGAAACTGATTATAAGATTATTATAATTATGGTACACTTAGTTTACTATTAGACTATTAGACACTTGACAAGTGCACTTACAAAGAGGAAATTGCATGAATTGTTTCCACATTTACATCTAGGCATTAGCACCCGCTGGGCCTAATGAATGCATAGATCTGTGCCTCTTTTCATTAAAGCGCACCAAACATATGTGCAGTCTTATTAAGGCTAGAATAGTCTGACTAACAATGAGAATATTGCGGTTTAAACAATCTATTTCTACATATATTTTCTCATATATGTAAATCATGCTGCCTGGTGTTATGGTTTACCTCACATGCTTTAAGTCAGTTGGTTTTTATGTGTAGATCTTTTTAAATCTCCAGGAAAGCTGGTCAAATCCATAACACAGTTTTACATTAAAACATCTGCCCATGTTGTAAGAACATAGAGTCTTGCACCTTTTTGCTTGTTTTGTTACCCCAATTTTGCCCAAATTTGTATGATACCATCCACAGTGAGATCCATAGCCTAGTGGTGCTGTAGGAGGCACTGCTCTGCTGGCGATGTTGTGTAGCTCTCGGCCTGAGCATAGTTTGGCAGCAAAATAACCAATTTCCCCTTGTAAAATACAACGCAACTCCTTAGTAACAGGGACCTTTCAGTGATTTCAGAAATACATACAATTTAGAGAGTGTTATTAATTCAAATGGCATTTATTTTACATGCATGTGAAAGGTCACACTATTAGGACAGATGTATTTTTGTCATTGCAGCAGATTGCTTTGTTTTATTTAGTTACAACAACACAGTCAGCTTGGTATTAGGGATGTCTATAGTACTTGAGTACTCTTAACTGTTTGGGGTGCCAGTATTCGAATACTGACAACACTATTCAGGTATTTCATATGTTATATCAAGAACACATACAGACCAAAAACTCAGAGAAAAGGTGATTTTAAGAATGAACAAAGGTGGGCACGGAAGGGTTCTCTTAACGGTTAAAGTGGAGATAGCGGGGCTTTTAACGCTAAATAGGCTAGGTGTTAGCTAGATTCAGAAACAATTCAAATATATTTTCTCTGACAAACTAACTTGTGGCATATCATCCACTGAAGAGGAAAGAACACCTGTAGCAGAGTCTCCATCAGCATCTTTTGTACTAGTTAGCTGTGGTTTTAGCTCATTAGTGCATGTGAGGAACTGACCGTTATGTTAATGTTACTCATCCCACATGAAAACCTACCTATTTCCCTTTGCTATTTTTGAAAAATAAACTGATGTACTCCTCGGCATGAAGTTAGTGCTGTCACCTAAAAAGGTAAGCCACAGTTGCACTTGAAATCCATTTCTTCTTGCCTTTTTTTTTATTTTGAGTTGTTTTTTTTTCCTTTTTCAGTTATCTGGATATCCATTCGCAAACTCTAAGGGATATTCAAGAATCAAAATTAGTTGAATTGCACATCCTACTCAGTAGTGAAGCATTATAAACCGTAAATTCAACGAATCTTACAAACTTCATTAGAATGTATGATGATTGTGCCTCGCAACAGTTGCTGTGAAAGAACACATCAGCAGGAGGAGCATGGATAAATCGATCAAAATCTTTCACCTGTGAATCTGTACCTGTGTGACATTGTACTTGAAGAGAAAAGAGGTCATAACCTTCAGTTGCCAGCGTTCTCCATCGTTTCATTCGCCAAACTGAAGATGAATACAAAACAAAACCAATAAAAACCTGTACAGCAGGCTGTAATGAAAGAAGATCCAAAACAGGAAGTGATCTCCTGCCTCCATCACTGTACATGCTATCAAAGCCCCCGAGCACAGGGCAAACCCTGCTCCTCCTCATACCTTTGATTTCAAAGCCTTATCTGAAAGCTACAAAGCAGCAGATTGCTTTTTCTCCATGGCGATGTGTGCCTGAAATGGCCTGCGTGTGATGTCAAGGTCTTAATCAAGCGTCCTCTGTGGAAGAGCGCACACACGAGAGAGAGAGAGAGAGAGAGAGAGAGAGAGAGAGAGAGAGAGAGAGAGAGAGAGAGAGACTGAGAGAGAGGGCTCCCTCATATCACACAAACATGAGGAAAGGTCAAGGATCTCTTCCTCATTCACAAAATAATCTCACAAATAAAACAACTATTTTCAATCAAACTCTCTACACCTACTGCACGCTGCAAACAGAGCAGGGCCGAGGGTCGTCAGAGCAAATGCGCAATGCTAATCATCTCTTTGTTATTCCACAATGTTCTTGACCTTTTTGAGGAGTGAACTCCTTTTTAAGCGCGGTGTCCATTTATGGGCACCTTTCCTGAATTTGTTTTTGGGATTGGAGAGCAGGTCTTGAATCAGTATTCTCCATATCTCATTGTTTTGTCTGTATGCATCTGCATTCTGCAGTTACACTGTCATTAAAAAAACTCTAATCTGCAAAATCATAACTTAACATGAAGGAAAAAAAGACACAACAGGTACTAAACTGTCATTGGGGTGGTACTTTCAAGCGTTCCTCTTCAGCACCAGTTAGGGAATGTCATTGTACCACATTTGAAGTGTCTCGACCCCAGATTTTCATTTTATTTTTTCTATTTTAAAGCGTTAAGTTCTGAAATTTTACATTTACATTTTACATTTATGGCATTTGGCAGACACTCTTATCCAGAGCGACTTAAAATTTGATCATTTTACACAGGTAGGCGAAGGTAGTGTTAGGAGTCTTGTCCAAAGACTCTTACCGGTATAGTGTAGGGTGCCTGCCCAGTTGGGGGACTGAACCCTAGCCTACAGCATAGAAGACAGAGGTGTTACCCACTACACTATTCCAACCCGCTATGAATTGGTACAATGCACCTTTTCCCCTGGGAACGTGAGTGTAGTGTACCTTTAAAATGTATTTAAAATACAAATTGGAGCTTAAGACCGTTGTTACCTTTAAGGATACATCTGCACCTTGGTTTTTTGTTATTGCTGACACTAACATAAATGTGCTGTAATTCAATATTAATACTTTCTTACTCTTAGCCCTTTAAAACAAGTGGAGAAATTCAGTGAGGAATGTGACCTTTCAGTTGACATCACATTTGTGGTTGTAAGTAAAGGAGGGGATAGTGTGTTATGATTTTGAACTGATA
This sequence comes from Colossoma macropomum, assembly GCF_904425465.1. Lineage (NCBI taxonomy): Eukaryota > Metazoa > Chordata > Actinopteri > Characiformes > Serrasalmidae > Colossoma > Colossoma macropomum. The sequence goes on along the minus strand of NW_023494786.1, from coordinate 15,668,601 downwards.
AACTTGTGCATAGTCTTGTTTTGGCTTTAGACTTTTGCCATTGCTTTCCACAACAAACAGAAACAAATAGAAACATGCTGATTCAAAGCTTTCAGCACAGATAAAAATCTAACTAATTGTGTAACAGTATAATTAAAGATTATAGAGAGATTATAGTTGTAATCTCGATCTGTGCTCCTTAAGATATAAACAAAGGGGTTTGATGTGAAATGCTCCATTGTAGAGATACTTACCAAGCCAGAATTGTTCACAGTGGTGGTGATAGCCAGACGTCTAAAGTGTTTCATGCCTCTAAGAGCTCATTCACAGAAAGTTGTAACAGGAAATGGTTATGAATGTGCTGCCTGATGCCTGAGACGTTGTTTTATGATCCGTTTGCAATGAGCTTTTGGCTTAAAGCACATTTTTTAAATTCATTCATGGCAGAGAGCGACACGCAAGGTGTTGTAAGGCAAAATGGCCCCCAAATATTTTTTTAATCATAACTTTTTTTCAGAATTACCACCTTTTTGAATATTACCATTACCACATTTTTTTACATTGTAATAAAAAATAAAGTGGCTATATTTGTCATGGCCCCTGGTTTCTATCGCCACCAGTGTAAAGAAGTCTGAGTTGGTAAGTTTCTCTATAGTGAACAATGCAATTTCACATCAAAACCTATTAATGATTTTAGTAACAACTTGAAATAAATAACTGTATGCTTTTAGTTTTAAGATCTGTTCATATCGCTTCAAAAAAACCTAAAGGCTTGCTTTTCAAGGTCCTTTTGACATGGAATGTTCATGCAATGTCAAGTACAACTAGCATTTATAAATGGTTCAAAAAAGAAAGTTTGAAAAAAGAAATATACAGTTTTTTATGACTATATACTGTAAACATGCATAAGAAAGCAACTGTCCTTCTTTTCCCATTAAGAAACTGTCCTCTCAGGACTCAGGAATAAAAAGCCATTAAAAACAGACATGCCCATGCACACACTTTTGCAGGTAGTTGCTGGGATTGGCTGGGAGATATTAACCTAGGGAAGGAGGGGGTGAAATAATCAGCATGTTTATTAATTTCTGTGCCGGCTGGGCTCAGCTGGAGATTGCAGTGGGACTGTGGATATAATGTAGTTTCAGCAACAGAGTACGCCCCTTAACACTAGCATTATCAACCTAGTATAACCCTCGCCAGCCTCTGAACAGCAGCCGAGGTAAGAGCACTGATAACATTCAGCTTTACAAAGGGACACTGGCTATTAGCGAGATCCCATTCAGATCTCCCTGTCACAATATCCTGTCTCATTAATGGGAGCATAGAAGTGCTCTGGGTTTTGGGGTGGGGGGGTGAACAAGAGGAGCAAGGGAGAAAGTCAGCAGAGAGAGAGAGACAGCGAGAAAGAGAGAGAGAGAGAGGTGAAGAAAAGAGAAAAGTCTTTTGCTGCTGTGCAGAAAATAGCCCACAGTTTGGAACATCCAATATAAGCTCCCTGCTGAGAGTTTTATAATTGAGAACACCAACCGAAGGGACTTCCATCTGAGCCTGGGTGGGAAAAAAAAAATAAAACAAACAGTGAACCGGACCCTGCTAAGCTGACACTGTTTGCATATCTTGACTGATCTGAATAATTCAGTGCTGAGGTTGGCATGGGCAGAATATGAGATTGATATTAAGAATCGTAATGAGGAGTATCCATGTTGAAGGTCACTTCCAGAAAAGAGTAAGTGCCACTGTAGAGGACTCAGAGAGGGCCTCAGTGAATCTGCATATACACTTGTTGCAGGTTAAATAGCTATGCTTACCTTCTAGCTATACTCACTGGCCATTTTATCAGTACAGGTGCCATGTCACAGAGCAGGGGTGCACAACTCCGGTCCCGGAGGGCCAGTGTCCACCACAGTTTGGTGATTTACCTGCTCCAACACACCTGATTACACTTATCTATTAATTGCCAGATTTAGTGGATGTGTTTGAGCAGGGAAACCTCCAAACTGTGCTGGACACCGGCTCTCCAGGACCAGAGTTGTGCACCCCTGCCATAGAGGAACCACTTAAGAAACTTTTAGTAGATGGTTCTTTAACTAGGAACCACTCAATTGAAAGGTCCTTTAGGGAACCAGAAGTTGTTCTCCCATGGCTTTTTGGCACATTTATGTTTGAGTGTAAGGCCCAGTCCCATTTCACCTCTTGCCCCTACCACTTACCCCTTACCCCTCCTTTTTGGGTGTTCAGGCCTAGGGGTAGGGTGTCCCAATTTTTGTTGAGATAGAGGGGTAGGGCGAAGTGTTAGGGCAACACGGCCCTCCAACGCAGGTGTTTTAAATGCACATTCAAAACGGAGTGTTATGAGAAAAAAAGAAAAACCAGCAAGATGGCTGAGCAAGCGAACAAAGAAACCCACAAGTGTGAGTATTTTCTCCATTAAAATATTATGATAACCATTGTATTATCTTAGTTTAATGTCGTTTCAATGTATTATGGTCCATTTCTTCATAACAAGCATAAAAATCTCTAGTAGTATTCTAATGTCTCGGTAGCTAGCTAGCTAACTTTCCCATTCCACTTTAAATGGTGCAGCAGTTACATTCTGGTGCCTCAGGAGAAATGCAGCACCATTTAAGGTGGAACAGGAAAACTCAAAAAAGACTTCAGCTTCATATCACAGAAGAATCAGGGCTGGGCGATAAAAAAATAATTGTCGCATCCCCCCTCTTATGATTCCCCAAAGTTAATTAAAGCCCAGCAGCGAGGTTGCTGATGTTTCCCACTCCCCTGCTATCACTGCAGACTGCCAGGGTTGCCTACAGGGCACCGCCAGTAGCCTGTTAATGAAATAATGTTCTTTTTATTTGAGAATTGTCCCATTTCGTATGGAAGATTTCAACCACTACAACTTGTAATTCAGTCCCAAGAGACAAGGTGACACTCGAAAACAAGGGGTAGGGGTAAAAGTAAGACATGGGATTGGGCCTAGGTGTATATATATGTAAGAGTATGTGTACTTACACATAATACTGTGCAAAAGTCAGAGACCAACCTTCTTATATCTAATTTCCAGTCAAAACAGCCATTAAATACAAGTTCATCCATTTTTCAGGAGACATTTCTAAGATTAGAAATAAGATAGTCCACTTACATCATGAAGGAGAAAGTCAAAGGAAAACAAGTGAAAAAAGTAGTTTCCAAAGTAAGAGTTCAAAAATTATTAAAAGATAGAGAAAAAACTGGACTCCTAACAACCATTTAAGACCTGGTAAACCACCAAGACGATCCCCACCAGACGAACAGCACTTAAAGCTTTCATCTATGAGAAAGAGAAGAAGATCAAGCTCCACTCTTGCTTCAGGTCTGAAAAACTCCACAGGTGCTTCTGTCCATCTTTCCACTGTGAGAAGACTACTCAACACTGTAACTCTGAAAGGATGTGTGGCTGTCAAGAAGCCAATAGTGAGAAAAGAAAACAGACGAAAAAGAACATTTGTACTAGAACACTACAACTGGACATCTGATTTGAAGGGTGGTCTCTGACTTCTGCACACTACTGTATGTACATATATTCCTGTACATCCTCTGTGTGTTTATATATAGCTGCTCTTTTCTGCAGCATATGTACACTTGCCTGCTCATTACCCCACCATTCTACAAACTCCACTAAACTCTGGGCGCGTCATATGTCAGTAGTGAGGTGTGACGGGGCGGAGAGGCAGATGCCAGTGTCTGCCCGAGAGGGCAGACAGAATCCCTATCTCAGCACTCATGGCTCGTGGCACATTGGGAAAAAGCGAGCCTGTAGCAGGCAGTGTCAGAGCAACAGAGGAACACCTGGGATTCCTGTCAACACAGGCCTGCTGTGTCATCCTCTCCTCCACTCAGCCTCTCCAACACCACGCGCCTCTACATCAGCGGCCTTCACGTTGACATTGACCTTTCTGCTGCAATTAGCCACTTAATCAGCAATTAATTATTAATATTAGCAAAACCAACAGGGCTTAGGGTTGTTTGTCTCGCTCACCTCATTATCATCCACTAATGACCAAGCCAGCATCTCATTTCCACTCCAAAGAGGAAACGGGGCGATTTGTGCTGAGATTTCAGGTGCTGGTAAAGGGCACGGACAGATGCTGCTCAAAATATTCCCATGAAATGCTTAAAACGCATTTCGTTAAAATGCTAAAAGGTACTTCTGGAGGTCTACCTTTTCACCATGCTGAAAAAGCAATGCATTGTATCTACATGATTCACGTGTGAACATCATCTCCACAGGAATAAAACACTTTACATCAACATGTTCTTTTTCAAATGTAAATAAACTGGACAACAAACTTGTGCAGCACTGATTGTGCTAGTATACTTTATTAATGTGGAAATGATAAATCTGAATCAAGTAAATTCAACACATTTTCAGTGCAGTGTATGTGTTATTTGTAAAAAGTACAATATTAGTGCCCTTAAAAATGTTAGTACGGAGACAAGCTTGTGACATACAGTGTAAATAATAATAATAATGCATGGCCATGACTTAGTAAAGCATGTGAGCGAGATAATTAAGGTGTGGCCATGGCTTAGTGAGGCATGGGAATGAGATCCCAATGCATGACCATGACTAAGAAAGGTGTGTGAATGAGATAATTAAGCCTTGGCAACTGCTTAATAAGGCATGATCTCGTTCCCACGCCTTACTAAGTGGCCATGCTTTAGGATCTCGTTCCCATGCATTAATACGGCGTGGCCACACACATTATTTATACATACATTTATTTATACAGGATGTCACCAGCAAGGCTTCATACATTACTACTATAGTACTATTTTACATGCTATAAAGTTACCACAAAAAGTCATCTGAGTAATCTAACTCTTTGTCTTGTTACTCTGCAACGCTACCCCAACACTGACCTTAAAGGGCCCATATCATGGAAAACTGATTATTTTTTATTGCTTTTCGACATAAAAGAGTTTGATGTAGCATGTAAGAATTGTTGTTTCAACAGATACCATTCACTCCCCAGTGCATATAGTCCATATGAAACTTAACTTGCAAAAATAACCCATTTTGAATGAACTGTTTTTATGATGTCACAAAAACCAGTGCACTCACATATATCCACCTATGCAGCCTATAATATTAGCTCGCGTTTACACACCCAATCGCAGACTGCTATTAGAATGAGACTTAATTCAAGGCAGCCAATCAGAACAGAAGTCAGTTACATGTTTCAGCCTTACAGGCACAGTAACAACTACTCTGTTTAATTCTAAAGCATAAACAAGGTTGGAAAATGGTCATTTAGAAACGTATCATGACTGGATTTGTTTTATAAACATGCAAATCGCATAAGTATACCACAGGGAAAATATATCCAGTCATATGCAAAAGTTTAGGCACCCCTGGACAAATTACATGTTTTGTGAAAATGTCAACACAACCTCTACAGAGAACATACTTCTTCACGTTTAACACACAATTAATGTTTACTTTCTGAATTCAATACATTGGGGGAAAATAAAGCATAAATTGTGGCCTGTGCAAAGCTATGGCACACTTATATTTTTCAATCTTCAACATTTAATGTTTTTTTATGTTAAACTCAACAAATTAATAGAAATTGTGAGCTAATATTTGCAGAAAAATGACTTATTTAAGTTTGTTCTCCGTAGAGGATTTGTTAACTTGCTTTCAACAAAAAGTAATTTTACCAGGGGTGTCCAAACTTTTGTATATGCCCTTTAACAGAGCACAGCAACGGCACCACTGTTCTTTTCTGGGCATCATCAGTGTGACTAAGCTGACAGGCATACTAAGTTAGAAGCATGACGTCTGGAAAGAGCGCCACACAATAAGAATGGCACACAGTACATCCTGACATGCTGTTAATTACTTATCAGCATGAGGTGATATGTTGTGACTTCATACCTGGAAACAGGAGAGGGGAGGGATGGAGGGATAGGATGTGACCTGAGAAAGGCAGCATACACTGGCTTCTGCTTTAATCCCATTGTGATTCCCAGAGTGTCCTTGTACAAATGAGCTGCTCGGCATGCAGGGAAGTCTGAGGCGTCTTCCATAGCTCTGCAGTAATTGAAGCTCAGCTATGTGATAAGAGGCAATGCTCAGTCAATTACAACAGATACTTGTGGACAGGCAGAATCAGAGGCAAGTCAAATTGGAAAACTCAAATGAGTCTCTTGCTTGTTGTTGTTTGCTCTGAAGTAATTCTTATAGGTCAAGATCTTGGCTGTGTTCAGGTAAAAACTGTAGACAAAGCAATAAAGGGGAGCCGAAAGCTCTGCTCAGTTGTTACAAAGTTGCAAAAAGTTTTATTGTGTGCAGAGTTTTGCAGCTTGGCCTCCAAGATAACAGCAGCACTGTAAAAAAATATATACATATAAAGAGGAATTCCACTGACTTCCCATCATTTCTGCACAATTACATGGTTAAGATGTAAAACAAATCATTTGATTTGAAATGTTTTCTTCTGTAGAAGTGTACTGAGTCAGAATTGTTTACAGTGGTGATGATAGGAACCAGACATCCGATGAGTTTAATGTCTCCAAAATCTAGCTCACAGAAAGTTCTTACATAAAATCATTATGAATACATTGCTTAATGCCTGAAATATTACTTTATGATAGTTTGAGGTTTTGGCCTAAGGCTTATTTTTAAAATCCACTTTCAAGATGTCTGGTTCATATCACCAGCACTGTAAAGAAATCTGAGTCATTAAGTTTCTCTACAATGAACCATTTCATATCAAACCACTCAGAATGACTTTATTTTATGTCTCAACAGCTGAATTATGCAGCTAAAATCTGTGGAATTCCCTTTTAACTTGTAAAAGGTTTCAACCTGGTTGCCTTAACACTAGCGTCAATCAGAAATTCTGCACTGTGACTTATTTCTGAGTCAAAAACAGTATCACGGAGCTAGCTAAGCATTTTCAGTTGATGATAGGAGGGGTTTGGTGGAGAGAGAGGTGAAACATGACATCACTGTTTAATAATGTTTAAAAAATGTAAAACATAGATTATTGTTAACTTACTACATGAGGCCCAATCAACTGGCAAAATTGTATGGTTACTTATTTTTTGAAAAGTTAAAGCAAGTCATTTTTACAGCGTATAGTTAAAATTACAATGGCACAGCTGATTATGGGGATGTGCTCTGTGAGATGTAAATGCTACAAGAAACATTTCACATTTCCTTTTTCAATTATAGTCAATGTCAGTGTTATGAGTAAATAAAAAGCCTCACAGCTATTAAATCACATGACAAAACGTCAAGATGAGACGAGATGAATCTCAACAGTGCTAGACGCAGCCGTACAATAGTTTCCAATCAAATGTTCAGTCAAACTATCAATTCCTTGCATTACCGTCTCAGTGAACGTGTACTGGCTACGCGGTAAGGTTCACGCCTACTCTCTGCACTGCAAAAACAAAACCACTGCGCCTCTGATAACTACAGGCCAAGTGTAATCCCAGAGCCAATATATCCTACAGTGCTAAGCAGATGCAGGCTGTTTAAGTGTCTCTGGCTGTTTGAGGTACAGACTCGGGGGGGATGAAGGTGAGGAGAGTGGCTCTGTGAGAAGAGAAGATTAAAGAGAGAGAGCGAGAGAGAGAGAGAGAGAGAGAGAGAGAGATTGTGAACAGGTGCGGAGGGTAGAGAAGCCGAGCCACAGGTGCTCCTCTCTCCAGCTTTCACTGCATGCCCTTGTGCGTATTACTAACCGCCATTCACTTCTTTCTTCCATCTGCCCAAAGAATGGACAAGCTCCTTTTCCTTCCTTCCAGGTTGACCCTTTTCGCACAAGGGTTATTATTTCTGTGTAATTTCATGCCACAGATTTTAAAGGGCCCATATCATGGAAAACCTAAATAAAAACTCTAATGCTAAAGTTTCGTAATGTCTCAGTCACTCCTCAATCCAAAATGTATCGTTCACTCCCCAGCATGATCCATACATGGAAACTAAGTTGCAAAAACAGCCCATTTTCAATTAATTGGTTTTGTGATATACAGATAAATATATGTATGTGTATGTATGTATGTATAGTCAATCATGTAGCAGCAGTGCGGTGTATAAAATCATGTAGATATGGGCCAGCAGCTTCAGCTAATGTTCACATACAACCATCAGAATGGGGAAAAAATGTGATCTCAGTGATTTTGACCATGGTACGATTGTCGGTGCCAGACGGGCTGGTCTGAGTATTTATGTAACTGCTGATCTCCTTTTCAAGTGCAACAGTCTCTAGAATTTTACTCAGAATGGCACAATAAATGTAAAACATCCAGTAAATAGCAGTTCTGCAGACAGAAATGCTTTGTTGGTGAGAGAGCGATCAATGGAAAATGGCCAGACTGATTTGAGCTGAGAGAAAGGCTATGGTAACTCAAATAACAATTTTTCCAAAGCATTGTACAATTGTGTGTAGAAAAGCATCTCAGAATGTATAACATGTCAAACCTTTACGTGGATGGGCTACAACAGCAGAAGACCATGCCAAGTTCCACTTCTGTCAGCCAAGAGAAAGCTGAGACTGCAGTTGACACAGGCTCACCAAAACTGGACAGCTGAAGACGGGTAAAATGTAGACTGGTTTAATGAATATCAATTCCTGCCCAGGCACACAGATGGTAAGATTACAATTTAGTGCATAACAGCATGAAACCATGGACTCGATCTGCCTTGTGGCAACAGTCCAGGCTGGTGGAGGTGGTGTAATGGTGTGGGGAATGTTTTCCTGGCACACTTTGAGTAACTTAATACCAATGAATCATCACTTGAATGCCACTACTTGAGTTCTGTTGCTGTCTATGCATCCCCTCATGGCCACAATTTACCATCTTCTAATGGCTACTTCCAACATGAAAATGCACCATGTTACAAAGCAAAAGTCATGTCAAACTGGTTTCATGAATATGAGTCACTGGATCTGAATCCAATAAAACATCTTCGGGATGTGGTAGAATGGGAGGGAACGCAGCAGGAAAGTGCACCATATGCAATCATATCAACGTGGGCCAGAATCTCAATAGAATGTTTTCAGAATCTTGTGGAATTGAGGCTGTTTTGAGAGCAAAGGGAGGCCCTACCTAGTATCAGTACAGTGTTCCCAACAAATGCTCAGCGAGTGTGTATGCAAGAGTTTTAACAACCCTCATCAAATGACATGCTTTGCTGATTTTCTAAAGCAAAAAATTTAAAAGCAAAAATGTTTCCACTACAAGCAACAACCTTAAATATGGCATTTAGAGGAGAACATCGGTTTATTTGCTGAATTTACCATATTGGAAAAATGGGCTGGAGGTTAGGGAATCAGCCCTGTGACCGGAAGGTTGCCAGTTTGATCCCCTGAGCTGACAGTATGTGACTGAAGTGCCCTTGAGCAAGACACCTAACCCCCAACTGTTCCTTGGGTGCTGCAGATAGGGCTGCCCGTCGCTCCGGGCAAGTGTGTGTGTGGTGTTTCACTGCATGGATGGGGTCACTTAGTGTCATGACCTTTGTATTTGTACATTTTATTTTTTATTTTTTTCCAAAATTGAACTCAGCAAATAAACAGTAATTGGGCATTAAAATGTGCAGTGAAGTGCATTCTCTGTAGATGACATGTTAAATTATTTTCAGTTAGAAAATCAACTAAATATGTCATTTGACCATGGATACACAGACTCTATGTCCATCTATTCAGACGTTTAGTCTTTTAACACACTCATTCATGCTGAAGTTATAAGAAGGCTACGAAAAGTTATAAGAAGCTCAGACTGCTTTTTAAATGAAGCACAATACAGGGTAGCCAATCAGAACAGAGGTCATTTACATACATCAGTTATAAAGGCACAGCAACTAAAACATCCTGTTTAATTCTAGGAGATAAAATGATGTCGGAAAATGATCATGTAAAAATGAATTGTGACTTACATAAACCCACACAAACATGGATTGTGGGGAAAAAATGAAATGTAAAAGTTTAGGATATGAGCCCTTTACAAGCAAACCTTTTATTACAATTCAGAAATGGATTGCATGCATTTCGGTTGTTTTGTTTGTCTCAAGCAGAAGATCTGGGAGTGACAAAAATCAACATTTCAAATGAACTGAATTCATTTAGGAACAGAATACACTTGTCTTCAGATGTAAAGCTAGGATTTCGAAGGTTGCCAGCCAGAGCTCTGTCCTTTGAATTCTTCATTTCAGTGCTCTGTGTTGACCTGCCAGCACAACAGACCAAGTATGGACTGACAGAGCTGCTCCAGACATGAATGTGATATTTATATACAGAGCATATGATCATGCAAATAAAATTTCAAAATATGTTATGATAAAATATGATCCTCTTACTTTAAACACACCATCTGGATGAATGAAGCTGGTAAACAAACGCTTGTGACAAGGTATACTGCTGTTTACAATTTTTAAAATAATTATTAAAAACATTTTAAGGCCTTGGCAATACTGCACGAGCGTTAAAGCAATAGCTTGTGCCATCTGTAAATATTTGAACTGTAAAGCCAAGGTTTTTTGCTGTATATTCAACTTGATTTATTTAAAATACATATTTATACACACATAATACATAAAATACAAAGACATGTTTGAAGTAAAAGTACAACTGTCAAATGTTACCTCCTATTAATATTTCAGCACCTTTTTTGAATAATAGCACATCTTGCAACATTGCATTCTTTGTTCTTTTCATCAAATCTGCTCAAGTAGACAGAAAAAAATGATATTCTAGCACTTCTGGAGGATAATATAACTCCTGGATAGAGATGGATAGCATAAAAAATGAGTATTTTGCATGACTTCATTAAGTTAATTACAGTTGTTATTGATGCAGCAAGGCAAATCACAATGCATGGTTACATGTTAAGAATAGTTATGGCTAAGAACGAGGATGCCATGATGCCATTACTATCATTTCAACAACAAATGAGATGTCATATCATTTACTGGTGGAGGTGTAAGGTCACCTCTATAAGAAAGGAAAGAAGATACGTGTTCTGAGAGAACCGAAAGTGGTTTCTAATAGATTTCTGTTATATATAAAGATTCTGAATGTAAACAACATCAAGCAAGGTTTTTTAAAACCTGAAGACAGTGAAACACTTAAAAATAGCATGCAGCACCGAATGTGATCTGAAGACCTAAAATCTCTCCAGATCTTGCCTAGCTACTGAAACCACCTCCGTAACCGTTTCCTTTCCCTTAAAGCCCCAGTCTAGATGATTAGCCTATAGATCCTATTTTGGTCTGGAGTTGCTGTAGGCATGATGGGTTTACACGATGCCAGCTATATTGAAGTATATAGATTGAGTGGGCTGACACTGATCGATTTGCATGCAAATGAGCCCTAAAAAAACATGCAATATGGAGCTTAAAGTGGAACCTTTCACTGCTTTATATAACACAGTGGTTCACATTTTGGTTTCTGTGCTTCATCACTGAGTTCTTGCTATGAGTCCTCAAAAGTATATATGATCTTTTCAAAACAATTTGGGCAGCTTATTTTGGTTTGGGGTTTACAGTATAAAGTCCCACATGATATACCTTTCTGTCTGTACATCTTTTTGCAGTTCTGATATTAGTGTGCAAATAGTAATGGTAATAAAACTTAAGCAGCAGGCCTTGAATTTCTTTTGCACCAGAGAACACATGGTGGCCGGTTCATATTCTGCATGATGTACTAAAGAAACTGGCTGGTAAATCAGACTGAATTGGATTGGATAGACTGGATAAGAAAGCTGCACCTTAATGTTAAAGCACATGATTTCAAAGGCACCACTTTTGGTGACTGGGGTAGACTTTGCTTTCTGGAGTGGGATGAAGCCAATGGATAAGACTCAATAATAATAGTAGTAACAATAATAATAATAATAATAATAAAACCTTCAACTTTATACAGCACATTTTAAAAACAAACTTAAACCCTGGTACACAAGAAGATTAAATCTAACTAAAATAGAAAGGAAAATGATAAACTAAAGGCAAGGAAAAGGATAAACTAAAGGCAGGTAAAATTAAAAAGAAATAGAAGACCCGCGGCCTGTCTCACGAAGCATGTTCACCTTAGACAGGATTCCTGTCAGTTTCAGCATCACAACACCTGACAGATGAACACGCAGTGAACTCATTTTGTGGTGGTGGGTAACAACTTTCTCTGTTAATCTAGATTTAGATATTGTGAATAATCCTAAAATTTACTTTTTATATAAGTCAATGGAGCCAGACTTTTTTTGCGAAGTAATTTTGGGCCATTTATTTTGGTCCATTCATTATGAAATTTACACACAATGTAAAGGGTAACAGATATTTACTGAAAAAAAAATGGAGTTGCAAGGTTTGGTTCTGACAGCAGCGAAATCCTGCAAAGTTTTGTTGCTCTAGCTCGAAAACTGCAACATGTGCAAAGAAAAATGTAGAACAATAAACCAAAAAACAATTAGTTGACTTTATCAAGTCAACTTAATTAACAAAATAAGAAAATGTAATGTGCTGTCATCCAATTAGCTACTTACTATTGCAGTTTATGCAGTTACTGAACACTCGTTGCTGTTATTTACAGACTCACTGTAATTGGTCTAAATTTGTCGTTTCTATGATACATTGTTGAACGGTCTACTAAGTACTGATGATACCCATTATATGCCCAGAAAAGCGCATTGTGATGTTTTATCACTAAACAATAACATATAACCATAATGCCTGTGCCTGCTTCCTAATGGGCCCTGCAGAAACTGGGGCTCTACATGATACCAAAAAAAGGTTTCCCTTCAAGGACCTAAAAAACTCCAAATTTATTCCACCTTCACACACCTTCTCTAAGGCTTAGGGACATGCACCAGCACCTATGCTGCCATGACAGACACCTCAGCTTCAGCTGGCCTTCCTCACACAGTGCTGCCCTGACACATCTGCCCATGGTTGAGTGGTCAGCTGGGCAGGGTAATCAGGAGCTACCAGCTGAAACGGAGGAGATCATCCAGGCCTGACGCATAGGCCACTGCCACACACACAGCTCAAGGTAAACCAGCAGCCTGGCCCAGTGACAGTCTCAGGAAAAGACACACTTTGATCACACACAAATACACACATCATAGTGTGACATTCGTAGAGGATAATGCAAGCATTTGTGTGCAGAGCCTGCATTTACACAACATCTCTTTTAACCAGACAGGCTTTCAACATGACCTTACCATGGACATCACGTGACGGTTATCTTTGAAATACACTGTTTCATGTCTTCTTTCTGTATGTATAGCAAGATATGTGTCCACACATATCCAGACACACCTTCTAATTACTGAATTCAGGTGTTCAGTGGTGCACACCTTATACAATTTCCAAAGAAAAGCACTGCCAACAGAATGGGACACTCTGGAGCAGCTACGTGAGTCTTGTTTGGTCACAACCTTCAGACTTTTCAGTTTGGTCTGAACCAAAACAGCAGGTGTGAAAGTTGTCTCAGACCACAGTCCTAACCAAAAGACCAAAATTTACATTAGACGTACACTCCTCTATAAACCAATCAATGTCAAGTGTAGGGAGACACAACCCATGTTGGTGATGATGACAAGGGCAATGCAATGTAAAACCAAAACTACCCGGATCAAATTTATACAGTGTAACAAAAACATGAACCTTGGTTCAGACCTTGGTCTGGACTTTAAGTTGTGAAAACACCCTTAAATCACCCTAATCAGCGCCAAGCAACTGGAATTGGGGCACAAAGCCCCTCAGCATTGGGCTGTGGTGCAGTCCACCTGTGTTCTCTGGAGTGATGGAACTCCATCCAATATCTTTGGGATGAGCTGAAGTGGTGTTTGAACTGAACATCAGTACCTGACTTCTCTAATGCTCTTGTGGCAGAATGCAATCAAATCCTCCCAACAATGTTCCAAGACCAAGTATAAAGCCTTCCTAGAAGAGTATTTGCTATTACTGCATGAAATGTGTGCCAAATCCCTATTAACAGCTTTGATTTCAGAAGAAAGGTTGAATGAGCAGGTGTCTACAAACTTTTGGACATATACTGTAATGCAGAAACTGTAGAGAGGTGTAATTAATGCAAGAGTGAATCAATTCAAAGTGTCTTATTTTCAAGCATGCTACAGTCTAACAAATATAGGAGCCAAGAAGAGTTCTTTGGAGTGATGCCATGGAAGAATCACTTTTGTTTCCCTTAAGAACCATTCAGTTGAGTGGTATGAATTATAATTTTTAAAGAAAGTCCAGGGAACCAAAAGTATCTCTATGGTATTGCTCCAAAGAAACCCTTTTCGGCACCCCCAACTTAACCCTTGTAAATGATTAAAAATTACCATGCAAAGAACAGAAGCCTTGTTTTATCAACAATTAAACTACAGTAAATAAACAGCAAAGGTTGCAGTGAAGGCAAAAGCATATGCATTGATTATAGCCAGAAGTGTCTCAAACTTTCATGTTTAGGCCCCAGGCTTCAATTCATTTGCCATAGAAGAATCTGACACAATATTAAAATGTGCCAAAATATTAATAGCCCTACTCTTTGTTTTGTTATCTAATTCCAACCATGCTACTGTCTCAAACATGTAGCAAGCCTTGAATATGAATATATGCAACATGACTGTAAATAGATATGCTGTATGCAACAGACCCAAAACCGTACCATTTGTTGTTTCTCGGCTGTTGAAGCAAAACTCTATAATGAACAGTTTTTGTTTACTATAGGACAGATACATTATTCAAATCCCACTGAAATCTCCACAAACATTCTGGTTTTAATTTGTACCCAGGCCAACAGACAGAAGGGAAGCTAGAGAGTGTGGTTAGCATACAGAGCGGACACTGGACCACTTTCTGCTTCATCTTCACTTTCAAGTTAAACTTTCACATTTCAGTGTTCGATATGACATTTATCACATCATCACAACACAAAAAACAAAGCATGTTGTACTGATGCTTTATGAAGGAAGGAAACCTCAAAAATGCAAAAGCACTGCAGTAGAACGTGGGGTTTTGTTTACAGCTCTGTCGATCATTTCCATTTGACAACTGCAGTTACTAGAGCATAAATTTCCTTTCAACACCTCCAGTACTCCAGTACAGTCTGGATAACCCATTTCATCTGAAAAACTGCTGTTTTTCTATTTTTCATGGCGTTTTTAGAATGACCCCTGTCTCTTCAGGGCCCATGAAATTGTTCTGTCGCCACCTCTGGTGCTCCTGTCCAGCCTGAACTGGACAGAACAGAAGAAGCAGAAAAACAAATAGCACAGCACACAAGCACACTTCCCTGCCTGACCATTCAGACACATCCATCACATAAACTGAATGTGCACATGGCCGTATTGGGGTCATCCATTCTGTCCCCTTATTTTGCCAGTCATTACAATTTGGGTGCAATCAAGTATGACTAAAAACCTTTGTGAAACATGTGAGCACCTACTAGATACCTTTTATGGAAGAAGGCTGCAAAAGGTGGTCTACAGGAGGTTTACGAGCTGTGAATGGGTGGGGCCTCAAAATAATTTATTATTTTTCAGCACGATCAAAAATTAGTAAACAACAGCAGCCAATCAGCTCGTGGAGAAATATCTGAGTAATATGAGCGACTGTCTGCAACGGTCTTTGATTCGCCAGCGTGGAAAACATTTCATTTTCGAGCAAAATTATATTTAAGCTTGAGCTTTGGCCATCACACACAAACGCGCGCGCGCGCACACACACACACACACACGCGCGCGCGCGCGCGCGCACCCCTCCTCTTTCCCACACTTGCTGTGTGTCGATTTCCTGACAAGCGTGTTGAATTGATCGGTCTGTTTCTCTTCGTCCGTGCTAAGTACGGGAGAAAAAACCCGGACTGCTCTGCAGCTCACCAGCCTGCAAACACGTCGAAACGGAGCTTCTGCCTGAGATCTGCTCAGCGAAGCTGGGGAAAGTTTTTGGGAGGTTAAATATGATTCCTAGAGACGATTCGTGCATTTGCTTCGATTAAATTGAAGCCTGTTCCTTTGAAAGCCATTCGGCTGGCAAAGCGTGTGATCTGTACGTTTTCAGGTGAGGCGCATTAATGGCAGTCTCACCTTGACATGCAGCGCAGCTCCACTCATTCACGCACATTAACTCTCCACTAACTCACATATATACAGCTTATTATCTGACAGCAATCAATAGCTGTAGAGCTCATATAACTGTATACACTGCTCTACAGCAATGCAACCCATTCATCCCAGTTTAATGACTGTTTCCAATAATGCACAAATCTAGAAACCCATGCAGAAGTATTTCATCCTGCCAGACAGCACGAGGCTCCAACCAAAGGACGAGTCAGAAACTGCAGTGCGGCACCCACCGTGAATATCTTAATAGTAATATTTCGTTATGTGATTGAATATTTCATCCACGACTGTGCTGCACGCGCTCAGCTCAGTCCACACTGCGGCCGCTAGAGCCGCTATTCCAGGGCAGAAATGGACAAACCTTAACGCTGGAAGAAGTTACAACCCATTCCAACAACTCTCCGAGCTCGTTCACCAGTAACAGCAGTTATACATCTGCTTAAAGAAGAATATCCACTCACAGCCGCTAAAACGGCCACGTACGGGTGAACTAATAGCCCTAACAGTGTCCACGCACTCCTCACTCAGACCCTCATTCAGTTCCAGCGAGCTGAAAGCCAAAAGCAACTTGTGCGGATTGCATAAGAGCGAGTTATTAAAGTTGGATGCGACTTACCCCGTTTAAACATGTTGGAAAGTGTTGATTCCTATGACGCCCCGCTGGGGTTCATCTATTCTCGTACTCCAGTCCCAACGCGCTTTTCTTCACTGTGGCTACGAAGCAGATGTTTTTAAGACACGAGTCAACGGCTCTCAGCTCAGCATGTTCGTGGCGGACACCGAGAAGTCCGGCAGCTCTGTGGGAGTTCAGGCAGAATCTTAATGGAGTGGATCTACAGGGGTGTGTAGTCTGCTCTCATCCATGCGAGGTCCCTCCTGAACACTGAGCGCAGTCCGGTCACAAGACACATTTCTGCAGTCCACAGTCGCTCCTCTTCCCGTCCGAGGTGCGGTGAAACAACACGCATACACACACTCCGCTGCCTCCTCTCCACAGACTTACCTCCGTTAAAGCATCGCTGTTTCAGCTCTGCAGCTGGGGGACGAGGGGAGACGGGTGGTAGGAATCGGAGATCAGACCGAGGTCCATTGCTTTACGCGCACTGGCTCAATAGTTGGAGAGCAGCAAAAGTGGAGGGAGGGGGCGTTGCTTTTCCCACCCGTTTTCAGGCAATCCCCGCCTCTTTTTCTATGATTGGTTAATAGTTCACACACAAGCTGTCCTCCTGGACTAAGACTGGATAGTAGTTCATAATATTGCGCTAGGACCGATTGGTAGATCGTATTCTCCTCTAGGATTGGTTAGTTTTTCATATGATAGGATTGGCTAATAGTTCATGATACTCCATTAGGGTTGGTTAATAGTTCATGATCTACTATAGGATTGTTTCATAGTTCATTGTATGTTCCAGGTTTGGATAGTAGTTGATATTCTGTTCTAGGATTGTTTAGTAGTTCGTATTCTGCTTTAGGATTGTTTAGTAGTTCATATTCTCCTCTAGGATTGTTTGGTAGTTTATACTCTCCTCTAGGATTGTTTGGTAGTTCATATTCTCCTCTAGGATTGTTTAGTAGTTCATATTCTGCTCTAGGATTGTTTGGTAGTTCATAAAATTGTGCTAGAAGTTTATAATCCTGTTCTATGATTAAATTTATACTCAACAGACTGTTTCTTAGTATGAACAACTAGTCCAGAGGTCTCAAGCCCTGGTCCTGGAGACCTACCTTTCTGTAGAGTCTAGTCCAGTGGTCTCCAACTATGGTTGTGGAGATCTACCTTTCTGTAGAGTCTGGTCCAGTGGTCTCCAACCCTGGTCCTGTAGATCTACTTTCCTGCTGTCTAGTTCCAACCACAATCTGCTACATCAGCTCCTGCTAATAACTTCTTCAGAGGCTCTTGACTGGCTGGATCAGATACTTTTGTTTTAGGTATGGGTTGGAAACAACATGTTAAATGCAGGTTAGAACTAAACTCTGCTTTCAGCAAATCTTGAGGCATGACTTGCACTGAAGAGCTGGTTTATTTATTTATCTACTTATTTGAAAATTATGACAAAACAGATCTGTAGATCTGTTGTAGTTGTAGCTGAAAACCACAAGACCCCGTCCTGGATCTCATTGGAACATTTTAACTCATCATCCCCAAACGTGCTGCCTGTTGCATTAGTTTGACTCTGCTTTTGTATTTGGCTTTTATTATGTCATTTTTAGCTATTTTCCAAATGTGTCTCATTAGATGTTTGACTTTTAGCTGACTTTGTTTATGGATTGGTTTTCTTTGCTTAGTTAATTAGAAGGTGAATGAAAATTTTATTGAAAATTACCTGATATATAATATTACTAACTTGGCTAATTCTGGGAACAAACAACTGATCATGCTGCTGAATCTTATTTGTGAGCTGAGCTAAAAATAGCAGGAATGCCCATCTCTAGTTTGAATATGTCTGAGATAAAAAAAAAATAATAAAAAATCAATGCAATGATTATTGATGCTGAAGGCCTACTGTATGAGCTGGTGTGCACTAGATAAACATGCAGGGAAATTCAGCCCATGGTAGGGGTGTAACGATACACAAAATTAAACAATGAATTCAATACAATACAATGGTGTCTCAATGCGACACTCTAAAGCAAAAAAATGAAGAATGGCAGAACATTTGCAGGTTTAATGAGATTTTCAAGTCAAGATTCAAACAACTTTTGATATCTTCTGTGTTAAAAAGTTCAAAAACACCTCTAACAAAAACAAAACAACACAACAGAATTTATAATTGATTAAAATATATGTATGTCCTTTAGAGGAACCTGGAGAAAATGTCTAATAAAATTATGAAGATAAAATAAAATAAATAAATGAAATAAGAAAAAAAGCTATGACATTATTGTGACATTATTGTGTTTCCTAGAATGTTTGAGATGTTTGGATAAATTCATTAGCATTAATGTTTTTATTGTGATTTCTGAATGTTCCTGCAGTTTATGTACAGTTTTCCTCTAACATTTTTGGAATGTTTTTTTAAGGGAATCCTCCTTCTGAGTTTGCATGAAAAACTTTTCCATCACACTCTTCCCAGGAGGTTCATAATGTTCCCAGAATGTTGAAGTCTTTAATATTGCACTAATATTCCCTGTGAGATTGCATGAAAAGTTTTGCTGATGTTCTCTGGGCCTTCCCTTGGGCTTCATAAAAACAGTTATCAGAAAAGCTTGTAGCTGGAGCATATTATTATGCATTATTATGCATAATTTCATTTTCTCTTTTCAGTTGAGTTTCATGTGTGGATTATTCATACAGCCAACTTGGAGACACATCAAAAATGTTCTTTTAGATTTGATCTCTGTTTCCAGAAACTTTAGGCATTCTGGCTCAGTCAGTGTGTTGCTGCTACAGCAGTTTGAGATTACAGACACATCCAAACATTTCTTTTAGCTTTAAACTGAGCTGTTAATTCAGAGATTTTCATCCATATAGTTGTGCTACTGATCAACAGGGCAGGTTTCATGCCTGGTGTTCATTTGAAAAACGGTTTGCTTTTTCACTTGTTTGCCGTTGGTACACTGACTGCAATAAGAACGACTAGTGCTTTTCTTTTTTTAATAAAAAGGCCTTGTTATCTGCTTTCAAAACCTTCTGTCAGATGTATTGGAAAAAAATAACCTTTGTACAATTGTCTGTTATTGACACAAGAAAATAACATTCTGTAAGAACTTTCTGGGAACATTTCATAATTCATAAACCTGAATGGAACATGAGGAGTACATCAAGAAAAACACAAAATAATATTTGATTTATTTGAACTTTAAATGCTCTGTAAATTTTTTACTTTTGTGAAACTTGACAATGAAACATGGATAAATATTTATCAAGTGTGCTAACCATGTATGAAGACATTGCAGCTGGAGCTGAATGTACAAAATACTTGTAGAATATTTTGCATATTAGCCTTGCCAGTAAAGTGATTATGCACTAGAGAGTGAACTGTTGAGTAGACACCAATTAAGCTAATCATAAACTCAATAACCACTTGATTTTACCCTTAAATCTACCTCCTTAGCTCTTCATGGCAATCTAAGGGTGGTTTTCTCCAAGGACACCCAGGGATGGGCTGAGATTTGTCACTGTACTGGTAGAGTCGCTCATTCACACAGTTTTAGGTCTGAAAGTGATACTAAAGCTCTTTTACAGTCAGACTGCTTCACACTGAGGAAAAGTGCAATTTGCAAATATAATAATCATATCTAGGCTGCCTGTGGTAAATAATGAAGAAATGAATGCCTGTGACTAATAATATTGCAAAGTTAACATAGTATGCTTGACTGTTTTATAGGTATTAAAAAAGTTTAAAATGTTCTTAGTTTTAGTTACCTCTCAAAGTGGTTTCCTTCCTTTCATTCAAATTTTATTTACATTTTTATAGTTTTCAAGGTTAGTTTCAGGTCTATGTGGTTATTTTAAGTACCTACTTTTATAAGGATAGCTTTAATTATAGCTACTTCAAAGGGCCCATATCACATAAAACTCCTTGCTTTTTCAAATAAACGGGTTTTGTGTATTAGGCAAACATTGTTAAAAGGTACATATAAAATGTCTTACCACTGTACTGCATGCTGCACCAGTGCTCTATACTGCATGCTACTCTTCACAGTTGTATGCAATACAGTGTCCAGTATACGACAAAAGCCATGTGCTGTACTACAGAAAAGGGGTGCAACTAGACCGTCAGCAACTGGGACTGAACCAATCAGAAGCATCTCAAGACCGGCCCCATTTTCCTCAGCTCTCTAATCACTGCTTTGCAACTGTTGTTATAGCTGCTTTTCTGCTCTTTTCCAGGCCAAGTCTTAAGCAATCTGCTGAGTTTTGAAAGATACCATCACAGAAAGGAGGATTTTGTTTCTACCCATCTCCAAAGCCCAATATAAACCATCAACTTTGGATTTGTCTACGTGGTAAACCTGTGGTTTCCAGACACAACTGTTTTTCTCTGTTTGCAAGTCATTTCATTTTCATTACATTTGTAGTTGGTAGTACAAGCTAATCTGCCTGAATAATAAGCAGTGCCACTCCACACGTGAGCCTGAAAAGCTGATGCTGAGTGGATTGTTTGGCCGATACCAACTTTACTAAGTTGCTGTTTTAAGCAAGTTACATTTATTAGATAGACAAAGTAACAAAATCCAATTCAAGACCAGAATAGAAAGCTGTAGCAGGACCAATTATTTCCTTTCATTTCACGCATGTATCCACCATGGACTAAAACTTGGGCTATTTAACTGTTCTGAACAAATGAGGCAGTTATTTGTTATGTCCTCCTGAAATGGCCGTGTCGCATTTTGGGATGCAGTAGATAATGAAGATAGCTTTGGCTGAGTGCTGGAATATTTTGTCAGAGCAGTACATACTACTTACTGCTTTTGGGGAAAATAAGTAGACGGGCAGTCTATAGTAGGCCATTTCAAACACGGCCACAGACACGTACATACCATTCACTCCCCATAAGGAGTATACAGGGCAGCTTATCAGAACAGAGGTCATTTACATATATCTGTCTTTAAGGCATGACCTGATTAATTCTGAGGGATAAAGAGATGTTGGAAAAAAGTCATATAATATATATGAAAATATGATGTATTTTTGAAACTTAAACTCATACGTATGTTACAAGTGGACATCAGACAAAAAAAATAAATAAATGAAAGAAAATCATAGGATATGGGCCCTGTAATTATAGATAACTAAGGTTGAGGTAACTTCAAAGTCCTAGAGATATTATTATTTGTGAGACTTTATCCTGTTTATCTATGGAACACATAAAACTATGGAAAAACTAAAAATAAATATGCTGCTGCATCAGTTCTGAGGTGATCAGTCTTTCTTGTTTAAGCCATTAAAACACTTCTTACACACTTCTTAACTCACAGCAGCAGTGCAGTCTGAATTTGCACCACTTGTCTCAGCTGCTAACATGCTAATATAGAAAAGCCTTGTAACCAGGCTTCATGCTGTGGCATGCTGTAGGCCTAGCAGCCCAAATGACTCATTTTTATCACTTGCCTCTCCATTCACAGCCAGACTCTCACCATGCAAGCAGCAGCGGCACAGAAGGAGGTAAAGAGTCACTGGCGACATTAAAGACTCTTATTCATAAATTGACTAAAATGGAGTCTGTGAATGATAAAACTACAAGTCAATTAAAATGACATCTTAACAACAGCATATAATGGACCCGTTTTGCAAGGTTTTCTCAATCCTGGTCCTTAAGTGCACGTTTCAGTAATTTCCCTGCTCCCCATACACCTAATTTCATTTAGAAGCTGAATTAATTTAGTGAAAAAGGACAAAAGAGCCCAGAGTCCAGACCCCTAGCTGGTGTACAAAGGCCTTGGGCTATTGTATTATAGCAGGCAAGAAAAGAGACAGAACAATGATTCACTGGTATGTATGGTTTTATATGAATAGGCAGCAGTATATTTTTATATGAATTTAATTTCAGTTTTAAACCAGTCTTAATTTCAGTCTGTTTTTGCGAAGCAACCTGACAACTAAGTATACTCTGAAGTGCATTAAATAGTGTGTGTACGCTGTTTTCACAGCCACGGTATCAGTGGAGTCGATCTAATGGATCCTCGTTGAAGCTCTCTGTGCTCTACTCGTAATGCCTTTCTGAACCCACGTGGAGTTGTTTGCGGAAAAATGGCGGCGCCCACCGGAGATGTAGAAGTCGTGACTAAAAAGCCAGCAGGTAAACACTCGTGTTATTTTATTTCAAGGCTTTTTAGTTTCAAAAGCGCAAGGATTTCATGCTCTGCGACTCTTTCGTTGTTACTGCTCCTGCTTTAGGCGTGTGATATCCCAGAAGCAGCATGTTTACTACGTGCTAGCGTTAGCTAGCGGCATAGACACGTACAGGAGAAATGAAATAGCACTGCCAGTTAACTGAGACAAACAGAGAAAATTAGATATTGCTTAACAGTAACGAGGTCGAGTAAATATTTTATTCGAGAAGTGAAAGTAGCTGGTTTGTGGCTACTTTCTCGCCACTGCAGGTACCTTCTTAAAAGCAATAAAATGACTCTTGATGTAACATTGCAGCTTTAAAATCCAAGTGTAGCTGAAGAGTTCAAATACACTTTCTTGCTGTCTTTGAACTCCACCACGTTTGATTTGAAAGAACCAGAACTATTAGAGTTGTATGTTGTAATCTCCCCCTTAATAACTATTGAACTATCGGTTCATTTTGTTGAAGTTGTTACATAGCGCCTATGGGGCTTTGGTTAAAGAAGTAACGGCACTGCGTTCCCTCGCACACGTTTTGCAAGCGACTCTGCAGGAGACCCCACACGCATATCCCACAGGTCAGTGCATCGTTCTTTAGCTTCCATGGGATATTGGAGCAAAGGCCCACCAGAGTGCCTCTGTTAATACCACGACACCAGACACAGCGCCTCACCTGGGCTCATGAGGTTGCTAACTGGACCCTAGAGGTGGTGTGTTGTGATGAATCACAGTACCAATTGTTTCGGGCTGATGGTAGGGTTTGTGGGTGGCACAGATCCCATGAAGCCGTGGACTCCAGTTGTCAACAAGGCACTGTACAGGCTGGTGGTGGTTCCATACTGGTGTGGGGTGTGTTCTAATGGCCTGGGTTGGGTTCACTGGTCCGCCTAAACACGACATTAATTGCTGGATGCTATGTTTCACTGCTTGGTGACCATTTGCAGCTCTTTGTGAACTTCATGTACCCCCACAATGATGGGAAATTCCAGCAGGATAATGCACCCAAGTTGTCCAGAATTGGTTTGAGGAGCATTCTGGAGAGTTCTGAAGAATGGCGTGTGGCCTGCACTTTCGCCTGACATGAGCCTAATCAAACATTTACGGGATGTAAAGGTCCATTCGCACCCGAGATCCTGCACCTACAAATACCACAGAGCTGTGGGTGGCTGTCCAGACGACATGGCTCAACATCCCTCCAGAGGTCTTCCATCCAGTTGTGAAAGGGATGCCACGTTGAGTTGCACTTCGCCGGGCCAGAGGGGGTCCTACATGATACTAGTTCCTGTCCAATGACTTTTGGCACATTAGTGTGTATATGTATGTTTTTTTTTTTTGTTTTTCACAGTGGCACTTTAGAGGCTCTGAAAGGTCTTTAGGTTACTTTCTAAAATATGTAACAAGCTGATATTTGTTTCAGAGAAAAATACTTATAGCACAACATTAAACTGATGTAGAAATCCTGAATGTTCTGGAGAAAAACTCCAAACAGACAACACTGAGGCTACTGTAAAGCACAGAAGTGGAAATCTCAATGTCTGGGGCTGTTTTTTTTTACAGTGATGTTCGTCAATTTATGTTTATTGATTGCGTTTTGGATGCAAACCTGTAGAAGTGTGCGGAGAAACTGTTCAAATGATAAGGATCCAAAAGTCACCAGCTACCTTTTGAAAGAACACTTTACCATCATGAAAATTACAGTCTTGGAATGATCTGTTTAAATATAAATGCATAAATTTGGTTTGGCATTTTGTTTCCTAACACAGTGAACTTAATGCATGTTTAAGTATGGCACAAGCGTATAAATCCTTTTCAGGACTACTGTAGCATTTTCACCCATGCTAAGGAACCATTTATATATGACGGCATGATTTGTGAATCCTCACCCCTTTTAAGGGCACCAGAAATGTTAGACAAACTCAAAGCTAAGCTGTGTCCAAATGCTTGTAGACACCGGCTCATCCAGTGTTTCCTCTGAAATCAAAAGTGCTGAAAGAGAGTCTGTCCTCCTTTGCTGCAGTAACAGCCTCTACTTTTCTGGAAAGAAGGCTTTATACTAGGTGTTGGAGCGTTGCTGTGAGGATTTGATTGCATTCAGCAAAAAAGGGCTTTAGTGAGGTCAGACTGATGAAACCTGCAAAGCCAAGCATTCAAATACTTTAGTCTGAGATACTTTAATAGGTCAGTTAATTTGGGTGAAAGTACATTTCAGTATAAAAGTAAGTTTTCAGTTTTAACACAGTAGTCACTGTTAGAATGATGTGCTGGAGTACAGAGTCAAAAGAAATGTCATTGTTTAAACATCTTTGGAGGTTGTCATAACTGCACTTTTTAGTTTGTGTAGAGTGCTCGATTGAGGCCTTGTTTTAGAGGTCCATACCTTGTCCATGAGGGACTTTCAAAACAAGTTGTGTTTATGTGCAAAATGTGCTACAACTTCTGAATTCCCACAATATAGGTGCATAATAGCCAGACCTACGATGAACATAAGAACTTTAGCACTCATAGACCAAAACAATGAAAGTGCACTTTATAGTTATATAGTTTATTAGGGGTGTTTGCTTTTGTACTGATTGGCTGTATACTGTAACTGTAGCCTGAATTGTGTCTCTTTTGTGGTTTAGTGCGAGGTCCGAGGAGGGTTGCCAATCAGATTCCTGATGAGATTCTCAAAGACCCAGAGCTTCAAGAGGCTATTCGTGTCCTGCCTGCCAACTACAACTTTGAGATACACAAAACGGTGTGGCGGGTGAAACAGGCAAAAGCCAAAAGAGGTGAGTCTGGTGCTAGCTATGGTTATTATAAATAGTGCTAGCTATTGTTATTACAAATAGCAATTAAGACCATCACTTTGAAAGGAATATTCTTCAGAAATATATATTTCAGTCATCTCTTCTTGCTATTCTCATGAACATTTACAATTATATAATATTTTCAATAGTAAAAATATGTTAATGATCCAAATTTTGTATTTCATGCTTGTTCAGACACCATTATTTACACACAAACATGACAACAACAACAGCAGCATTGAGCTCCTGTTGAATGGCAACAGCCACAGAAAACTCAAATTTCACATGTACACACTATCTGTTGGCAAGTAGTGTTGGATCTATAATGATGTTAAATGTGGTGGTGCTGGTGGATCTATAAGGGAATGGGCAGTCGGCTCATGGGAGTCATTAAGTCCACTGATTGCTCTGCATGTTTCGATAATGGCCAGAGAATATGAGGCTGTTTATAGATTAAGGTTCTCGTGATTGTGTGAACACAACTAAACGGTTTCATGAACACCGATAAAGTCAAATGCCTTCTGTGGTCTTTTCAGTAACCAGATCTAAACATCACCCTTATCAGACGTTCTGAAGTGTGAAATCATTTCAACTGGAGGCTGTTTTCTTGAAAAGACAGTCAAATATCCCATTACACAAAGTCGAGCTAGGCACCCTACTCAAAGTTATTCTTAAGTTGTGGAAGTGAGGCATGTAAACCCTAAAAGGACACTTCGGCCAAAATTCAGAATATAACCGTCACTACTGCCGTCGTAAATGTACTTATTTGCATCCTACAGCCGTGTTGTAGTAGTCTCTAAAATGCGATTTTCTGGTTTAAAGACAGAAAAAACCCGTATAATGATGCTTCTTGAAGGTAGGACTAATTTTTGAAAAACTGCAACTGCTTTTGGGTGGATTTTTGGAGACAGGATGTTTTTTTTCCGTAGATGGTGAATACAGAAGAAAGACAGTCATAATTTTAGTAACTGTCTTTAAATCTTCTTTCAGCCTTTCAGGGCTTTTCTAGTCCTTGAGGAAATCCTAGATACGTCACTGACTGAATACGAGCGTCAACCTAATCAAGGAGTCCTCTCTACTCTGTACTGAGTTACTGTGAAACTTCTACGAGATAAAATATATGCTAATATTTGTGTCACAGGCTTCAAGTAAAACATGGAATATCTTGTAGAAGCTTTGCTTATCTGTGTTTTGTCTAAAACTGTCTTGAATTGAATTTTCCATCCCACCTTAAATGGTGTAGCAGTTACAGTCTGGTGCATAAGTGTCCCAGAATCTAACTGCTGCACCTTTTAAGGTGAATTGGAAAATTCCAGTAAGAGCTTCAGCATCGCCGAAAGGTGTTCATACAAAACACTGTTAGCTTAGTGCTAACAAACTACTAGAATTCTATAGGCACAGTAGCAGAAGTTAGCATTATTGTTGAGGTGGGTCTTTTCTGCATATTTTGACTGGGTTTTGACATTTATGGCCCAAATTGAAGGACAAGCTCTATTAGTCATGATTTGCCACTGGATGTAAGTATCAGTTTGCTTTCTTTCCTCTGGCTGAAAGGGGAAAAGCTTGTCTCTGGTGTCCATTGTGTGCTGAATAAAGATCGGATCACTACTTCTTTACAGCTTTGTTAGATGACTGAAATATTTGGTTTGGTTGGTTGTATTTATTAGCCTTTAGATCAGTGTCTAGCCTAGTAGTCAGGATTGGTTGACAACACAGGTTCTGAATGTCGTATGATGCATTTACGTCACGCACGCTGGGTACTACAGTGAGAGAACATTGATGAATGAAAATGATGGCTGAGGGATGTAATGCTGCGCTCCAGAATATTACATAACAGGGACATTAAACTCCAGTTTTAGGTCAAAATGTCATAGGTATGTTTAATATTTTGATAGGTTATATATGATCAATATTGAATCATCAAATTTGGTTCAGTTAGACTGCTAATCACAAAACTGACTCATGGTGTGAACTTAAGGACCTGTGTATTATTAAAGCAATGCATGTTTGTTGTGAAATGCACTGTATGCTATAGTTACAGAAAAACAGAAGAGCAGTAAGAAAAAATGTGAAATCTAATTCTTTCAGCTTCGTTAACCATTGTTGTGCTTATTGAGCATGATGTTTAAATGAAAAACTTTAAATATGTCTTAGGGGAAGTGAGAAGGTGTTTCAGGTGTGACTCTCATCTCTTCATTATTCCATCTCATGTCTATAAAAGTATGACTGCCATGCTCCCCCACTGTCAGCTTTGCATCACTCCTTCTGATGCACACGAGGAGGCCCAGAGCCCAGCATGAACTCCCATCATTCTTAGGCAGGTGTTAGTGAGTAGCATGTGGCAGCCATTGCACATTCTCACACATTCTGATGATGCTAATAAAGAGAACAGTGAATAGAGGTGAATTAAGAATGTCTAAAAATGTGCCAAGCTTTAAATCCATTGAAAAAAGTAAAGTTCAGACCTGCATGGAGTCCGCCCCGAGTTTGTGCCAATCTTGATAACACAGTGCAGAAATGACAAATTTCAAGCCTCCATTGATGTGAATAACAGCAAATAGGTGTTTGATGTGGTGAATGTGTTCACAGGTGGTTCGTGGAGAGTGCCTGCTTCTTTCTGACTTCTCTACAGGGTATATATGCTGGTCTTTTGTTGTGTTAAGTCTCCTCTCTCTCAGGATACACAAGGCAAAAAGCACCTTATTGACTCTGTGCCACTTTTCTTTCTCTCTCTTGCTTCTTTTTTGCCCCCACCCAATTTGCTACTCCAGTTTTTGTGAGTTTGTCTGTCTTGTTTTGTGCTGCTCTGAGACTTGGGGAAAAAAATGAAAGCTTTGAGGCCGAAGTACCTGACAGATGCAGTGACTAATACACACCAGTTAAGAACTAAAAGAATGTTTATTATTAATCACACAGGCCAGTGTGTGGTCGAGTTGGATCATAAGAGACGGAATCATGCATAACTATGTGAATAACGCTACTCAGACTGAAAACTGCCACTTACCGCAGTTGAAATTTGACACGTGTAGCCCAGTATAAAGTCTGTCCAGTGGTTACATTTGACCAAGTGATTAATGTGCTAATCATGAATATTTACCACACAGCAATTTTTTTTTCTTAAAATTTTTTTGTTCTTTATTTGGCACAAATAAAGTGAAATTTTAACCACAGAAGTTAAAACACAAAGCATGTAAAGAGCAAGACAAAAGAATAAAAATAAAACAGAAAATAGGAACAAGACAGAATTTAAGTCCTACTGTTTTTTTAAGCCGGTCAGGAGTGTTCAGAGGCAGAATTTGCCTAAAATTAAATGTCCCAGTAAAGATTCTAGCTTTTACCTACTGTAAGACAAGACGTTCACATGACCTTAGGTTACATTAAGCCCATTCGAATCGATATGTTGGTAAAAATGCTATCATATTCTCAGGCGAATGAATTTCTTAAGTATGTAGGCAGTCTAAGAAGCGTTTTCTCTGTGACTAAAGTCAAGCCTATTAATATAAGTATATGTAAGTATATGTATTAATATGTGTTGATATAAGTTTGATATCGTGCTGATTAATTAATGGCTGAATTAAGGCAATGCGTAAATTGAGTTGACGTCAGTCTAAATCAAGTTGCTTGCATGCTTTACGACAGGTTGCTGAAAGAACCTGCACATCCTTTCTCTGTTTGATCAGCTTTCACTCTCAAAGCAAACACAGAATCTCACCATTTATTCTGTAAACTTTGTCCAGTGTGGGCCTTTTAGTGTCTGCTGTTTGTGTTCTGTGTTCTTTTGAACATGCAGGTCAGTTCAGAAGTGTGATCTGTTCAGACTGATGTCATTTATAGGCCACATTAAAAAGAAAATGTAAACGATCAAACAACAACATCAGATTTGAACAGTAGATCAGATCTGGGACACTTATACCTACAGTCTGAATGTAGCCTAAGATGTGCCTGTGACTGTTACCTTGAGTTTACCTTCTTGAAGTGCAAGCCTGACCGTTTGAGTTTGCACACTTAATGCTTAGTCAGGCTTGTTGGATTTTCTCGTTTGGATGGCTAGAGTGTGGCAGCTTTTGAACACTTTCTGTCTCTTTCCATGACTTCAGTACATTTTTAATACTTGATTTTGGAGTTTTCATTAAATCGCCAGTCTTTCTCACAGACAATTTATTACCAAGACACAATATTTTTTGACAGATTAATTCAACAAATTCCAGTTGTCTAAAGCAATGTCTTTCAGAATGTTAATGACGTTTTAAGTCAGATGTGCCGAATGGTGTTCCAACATAAGCATTGAAGATCTCTGGTTTGAACATGATGTGTGTACAGTTGGATTAGTGTCCCAACTAATTGGGGGGGGGGAAAATTGGGGTTAGGTAGGGCTGAATGATTTGAGGGAAAAATCAAATAGCGATATTCAGACCAGTATTTTGAAAGCCATTTAAATTGTTATTCTTTGCTACAAATTAAGGTCCAGGTCTGTTTTACTGGCCAAGAAGACCAACATATCCCCAGCATATCCACTTTTTCTGGCTCCAGGCTTGAGTGCTGAACATAGTGTGCCAGTAGTGGTTGTCATGTATGCATCATGTGGGTATTTAGTTGCTTCTGATTAGTTGCTTGTGATTCAAACTCATCTGCAGTTATTCAGAGTTATTAGGTAAAAAAATCCCCTCTGAAAAGTTGTAGGCTATATTTTATATTGCAGCTTTAGTGATTTGTAAATTGCTTGCTTTCAAATTGTGAAATTTGATATAAATCAGTCTAGTTTGTTATTGTGCAGTTGGATCCAAAATATTGATTGATAAGTTGAAATATAGCTCAGATTAAGTACTTTCCAATATGGCATATATATTATATGATACGTAAACAATAGGTAGAGCAAGGAGTTGTAAAATACACTTCCCAAAATAAGGCAGAAGACATCTATTGCCAGATTTACTAAGCTGGGACATCTTTTGGTCTCTTAGAGCTGATAATGAATGCATTTATCACCATTAAGGCTAATAGCCCTGAAATAAATATAAATATATAACTACTTTTTGGTTTTGTCTGTAGTACTTAATTAGTTTTTTTAGTTTAATTTAAAAAGTTATAGTACAATTGGTGCTAAAATCAGTTTCCACTGTTGCTTAGTTATATTGCCTGTTCAGTGGATGCTGTGGAGGCTGCCTTTACTTCCTGGCTGTCCACATACAAATGTAGCATTGAAAACTGTCCTGCAGCCATGCACTTTGAATCCATCTGACAGTTTGATGGGCAGTAACATTTTGTTCTTTTGTCTGTGTGCCATGCTTATAGTTACACCAGCACTAAGCACACTTGTGTAGCTCCATATGTGTGTGTGTGTGCTCTTTCCACATTCTCACTCCTCTGCTCTGTTCTTGTCAGTGCGGTTGCTGGCACTTTGGCATTTCTTGCCGTTCTTATGGCATTTCTGAATCCAGCACCTGCAATTGTGCCGCCGCTTAGTCCAGAAGTAGAGCCTGGCCTTCTCATCACCTTCAAGCCTGTGGATGGATGGATAGAGTGATTTGTCAGCCCTGCTGATCTGAGTAACCTTTTACTGTTAATAAACTCGCCCTTTCCCCAAGTAATGACCTGTCTGTGTGTGTCCGGACTGAAGGAGGGCAATTCTTTAACCTTTTATCAGAGAAAGCCTCAGACATTTGCCCTCTTCTCTTCTCTTTCCTTCTTCTTCTCTATGTCCACTTTTGTGCTTATAGGTGGTTGTGCAACTTATTTTTAATAAACTAATCTAACAAATCAGTGATTATAGTTGTTTGCAGTTATTTGCGTGCCATAGTCTAATGACATTTTATTGATTTTGCTGTATAAGTTAACACATCCTGTACAGAAAACACACTTCTGCACATTTTAATGTGTAGCTGCTGCTTATTTGCTGGATTTAACATATTGGGGAAGAAAACAAAAACAAATGTGGGCTGTGCAAAAGTTATGACATGTTAAACTAGATAGAAATTGTGCCCTGAAATGTACAGAGTAATGCCATGTTTTTTTTTTCCTTTAGAGGATGTGTTAACTTATTTTCCCTTAGGAAATCAACAAAATATCACATTTTGCACGCTGCTGTAAATCCTCAACCACCCGAAGTTAACCTACAGTAACCAGTAACAAAATAAATAAAATAATAACTGTAACCCTGATTATTTTAAACTAGTTTTAAAGTTTGGTGCAACTGCATAAACAGAAACTTTCATTTACTATAATTCTGATAAACTTTTGTTAATTTATGTATTTAATTTCTAGTCAAAATAATAATACTAATAGTAAGAAGAATCATAATCTTTATTTAAAGAGCACTTTTTATGCCTTTAGCAGCTCAAAGTACTATACAGACAGGTGATGAAGCTTAACAGTAATACAAGAAATTACGGGTACTAATTTAAAATCATATAAGAAGATGACAGATCAAATTAAGAAGGAAACTACCAAGAGACATAGTTTTCATTAAATGCTAAGTAAAGAGATATACGTTTTCAAATGTTTCTAAAAATGTGCACTGAGCTTGAGTGTCTACTGAAAGGTGGAATTGAATTCCACTGTTTAGAAGCATAATAACAGAAAGGATCTCTCCATGGTTCTGTATTTTATGGAAGGGTATTTGCAGAAGGCCAGTATCTGCAGATCTAAGATCGCATGTTGGAGCATTGACAGACACTCTGTGATGTGAGAAGGTGCTTTAAGGTCATTTAGAGTCTTAAAAACTAGTAGCAGAACTTTAAAATCTATTCTGAATGATACAGGTAGCCAGTGCAGTTCTTCCAACACAAGGGTGATATGAGCTCCTTTTTTTGTTGGGATCAGTGCTGCTGAATTTTGTCATAGTTATAGAGGATGTTTTCGTTTTCTCAGGAAGCTCAGTAAAAAGAACATTACAGAACTCTGCTGGTAACAAATGCAGCCTGTCTACAGAATCTTAATCAGAATGAATGGAAATCTTTGGGTGTCGTCAGCATAGCTGTGAAAATTATGTTTCCTAATATCATCACCTAGAGGTAAAAAGACCATAAAACTGAACCTTGTGGGACCCCACAAGAAGTGTTACATTTTTGTGATGAATCGATTCCCATTGAAACCATAAACTGTGGATACATAAAAGTACACTTATTCTCTTTAAAAAATCTCAAATCAGAAATGTTTTGTTATTTAGTGACTTTATATTGAGTAAAGCAACGTTTAATTTTCTGCTCACTACATTGTTTTTTGGGGGGACTGTTTTTGTAGGGGTACATGAATTATTTAAGTTTTGAAGATGTATTTTCTTTAATTTAATAATTGCACAGGGTTTGATGATTTTAATGATGTTATTGGAACGAATTCTCCCTTCATCCCTAGCAGAAGCTTGAGTATTAGGACTGATAGAAATTGAAGAGGCATTGTGTGTATCATAAAAAGCACTTACCTGTCTGCTGTGGATACTTCCCTGCAGTGGAAGGCTGGATGTTCCCAGAAAGCACTCCTTTTCATTTAAATTCTGTCATTTCTAACTTTTTTCCTGTTTTGTTTTTACGTAAAAAATGACAAATTGCAGAAATCTAAAGGGTGTTTCTTTTCTTCATAAAACAGGACTAAATAAACAAAAATCATGCTTTATCAAATTAATGTCATATTAAAATATAATCAGATTCTATTGACGGACACAAATGTTCTGTAAAATCCACGCTTTTCGACTTTTCTCTCCTAGTTTCAATGAGCTACAGGTGAGAAATAATTCATATAGACTTGCACCTAGCTTGTGCTATTGCTGGCAATAACTGTGAATTCTAGGGATTAAACATGGACTTATATTAGCCATCACTATGCTGTTACTAAGTCCAAAATCAGTTCTATGATTCACTTTCTTCCAGTAGGTATAATGTAGGACTTTCACTGAAATCCCAGACCTTTCACTAAATTTAGAAAATAACTGCTACCTCACATCCCTAATGGTGTTTTAGCAATATTTGCTCCACTGGTTACTTCCTCCAGAGCTATTTAATTACCAATGTAGTCAGTGTATAAGAAAGTGTGCAGTGATTAGCATGATACAGGATCTGACACTATCGCTTTCCATTTTTTCCAAATGTGTTAAATTTATTAAATAAACAGTAATTGTACATTAAAATGTGCAGAAGTGTGTTTTCTGTAGAGGATGTCTTTTTTTTCACTTAGGAAATCAAGGAAATGCGTGATTTGTACATCTTCCCCAGGCTTTGGAAGTCTTCATGTAGCTTCCTAGGCTTATTTATTCAGCGCAGACCATTGATTCCTGACCACAGGTCACAGTCGCTTTGTTCTCTAATGACCACAGGTCAGAGGTTTTACCTTCGTCTGGATGCTGAGTGTGTTTTTGTTCTTTAGCTTAAGAAAATGAATATTTTCAGTTAATTAGCCAATTAGAGCCTGTTGGAATTTAATGTGGGACATTAGCCTGGACAGTATGTTCCACTGTGTCTCGCAACCAAAATTAGAAACATTCCACAGAATAACAGTGTAAGAATAGTACTGTTGCACGACTGGCCTCTATGATCAATGCACGAAACATGCTTGGCCTGATTTTTATGACATTAAGATCAAAATGTCATCTCCTCTTTCCACAGTGCAAACCCTGTTTTAAAGTTCAGTTTTGAGTAAGTGCAGCTCCTTGTGTGAGTCATCTGCTCTGACTCTAGATCATTATGACCGAAGCCAAAGGGTTGCTAATTGGTTGTGCTGTGTCACATCAGTGAGGCCAGTGAGCCACTTCAGTTTGTATGTGAAGAAAAGCGGCTCCTTAAAAAATTCTCACCTGGAGTTTGTAATTATGCTTCTCGTTAAATGAAAGGCTGTGTGGCACATGTTGGAGCAGCGCTAGTTTGAGGCCTGTTTCCAAGACAACAGTGCAGGACGTCCATGCATGATGCTAGTGCTCATTGAAGAAGGAGAGAAAAATGTCCATGCTGTTCAAACACAAATATGGTACAATGGTGTTTATTAAAGTTGTTTTTGTGAGTTGCTCCTGGTCTTGTTTGAATGCTGAAAGCACTTTTTTGGGAACTGTTGCATGTATTTGTCACAGGACATGATATTTACAATGATGCAGCTGTGCCTTATTATGCTATTTGCCTGTGATCGCTTCATCAAAATTGTCATTGCAAATGATATGGTAATAGTTTTGGGCAATATAAGTAAAATTTACTGTCACAGTATTCATTTGCTGAGTTTAACATATTGGAAAACAATAAAATATACAATATAAATTGTGCAATATCTTTTGCACAGACCGTACAGTCCCCCCCAAATATATTAAATTTAGCAGATAGACAGTCACTATAAATCTGCAACTATCAAATACTTTCATTTTCAAATACTCTTTTGGATATTATCTTGAATATTTGAATATCCTGTTACAATGAGAACCGACATGTTTCAATTTAATAACATAATGAACAAAAACTGTCAGTCTAATTGTTGGTTTAAATGTATATTTTTTTGCACTATTGCATACAAAGTATTTATTTATTTAACTTTTTAATAAAACATTTTAAATGCTACAAGGAAATAAAGAAAAATCACTGTTAAATAATTATTTCACAGCAAGTTGCATTAAAATGCTGATCCTGCCCAATCTGGCAACCCAGCCAATAAATGCAACTAAGACCCTGCTAGCTAGTTAGCTTGCAGCCTAGAGAAGTAAGAAACCTATCCAGACTCTACCTGGAGTTAAAACAGAACCATGCATACAACAATTTGCAAAGCCTAATCCAAATCAAAATATAGACTTATCAGTGTTGTGTTCGTATCTGGGAATCATCCGAAGACTTTAATCTGTAAGACTGCAGTCATTTTTCCTTCTGGCTGACACACAGAGGTTGAGCTCTTCAGTCTGAGTGCCTTTCCAGTGTTGATAAAATTATATAGTAAGTGGTTACATTTCTTACATTTTTTAAATTTTCCTATGTTGTTTTAATTATTTATTTTATTTTATTGCATCTTTTAAAGTATTTCTGCTGAACTATTGCTATTGAATTAACACAGCCAGGACTCAGCCTCCTAATTAAAGAATCATTTATTGATTAGTCTTGGCTGCTGGACCCATTAATGGGGCCAGCACTGCCAATTCCTTCTTCTTTCATATTAGTCTGTAGAAGTGCTGCTATCTCTTCTGTGTCTTATCCATATTCATTTCACACTGATTTCTCACTTTTTCTGTAACTTTTCCAGCAGTGCTCAGGCCGGCCTCTCAACAGCAGATGTTCTCAGCACTTTTTAGGGCGCCGCCTTAATTTTGTTCATAAGGCAGTCATAAGGCTAGACTGCGTCTATGTAAACAGTTTATTTTTTAATCCTTAACTTTGTATAATTCGTTATCAGTATGTCTGGCTGGTGTGGTTTATTTATAACAACACTAATCTCTTTCTAGCTGCTGTGGCGCCCATTATATGTAGAATAAGTTGGGGTGTGATATACCTTGAGGCATTGCTATAAACGATTCTAATCAATTATAATAATATTCAGTAAAGTATACATCTCATTATTTGGCTAAAATTAAATTTTCGAGCAATTTTCAAACAAATATCCTAAGGGGAAACAACTTTATGTATTGTACTGTGTTAATAGTTTCTGAAAACACGTTTGTGTATTAAAGTGTTAGAAAACATGCAAAACTTCAGTTTGAAAAGATGCGTTAGCTAACTTTCATTTTCATGTCTCAGAGGAGGCATCATTTCATGGGGGAGACATAGCTTGTGAGTGGGATTTGGCAATGACTCAACTAGGGGGAAACGAAAATGGGGTGCCAAAAAGATTATAATATTTAAAAAAAAAAAAAAAATTATCCATAATATTATAAGTTAGTAACAAAATGATCAAAAGTGGTCCCAGAAAATTAAATTAAACAATGATGAAATTTGAGATTTCATGATTAATTGAATAATTTGCTTCTAAATCTTTATTTGAATTGTCATGAGGTCAGTGAGACCCTAACAATCAGCATATTGCTACTGCTGGGACAAAAATTGTGTATATATATTTTTTTACATAATCGAAATCAGCAGCTGCCCTTTACATTGTGTAAAGACATCTTTTAACATTTATTTCTGTTTTGAGTTAAGAATGTTTTTCCTTTGTCCTGAGAAGTTACCATGTTGGAGGTACAATGTTTTGTTCTAGCAGTAACAATATTGCTTATTAAGCCTTGGCAGTATTTATCTAGTAATGCACAGGTGTCTCCTTGTTACTGCAGGAGTTATGAACTCAAGAGTGCAGAGTGCATGAGTAAGCAGTAGCAGCACTTCAGTATGTACACCAGGACTGCACAATAGATTCTTCTTTATTTTTTTTTATTTATTTTTTTTTATTTATCCTCTGCAGCATGATACTGCAAAACAATGTGAAGTATATGCAAATCAGTGCTGTAACAAATCACAGACATTTCTGTTGTCACTTCTTATGAATCACAGTCATTTATGCAGCCTGACAAATGTTTTCCTAAAATCATGCATGCCTGTCTCTTTAATCATACTGGAGACAAATAAGAGCTGTTCAGCAATGTGTTTTGTCATATCGCAATCACAGTATGTTGCTGTATAATCACAGCTTGCTGTTTTTGTCCTGATCACGCAGTCTTGTTGCTTCCCCAGCCAGTCCATATGAAAGCCCAGAGCATGCAGCTGTCACTCACTCTTCTATTACACTGACCTGACTTTTGGCCTCTTCTCTGCTTCACAGTGGCCTTGCAGCTGCCTGAGGGGCTGCAGATGTTTGCCTGTGTGATCGCTGACATCATAGAGAAGTAAGTACACTCTCACTCTCAGACTCATGCACACCTAGAGTGCTAGAAGCAGTGCAAAATGTGCCTTGATGCTGCTGTGATGTGCACTTGTAATGCATCTGAAGTGAACATTTGGTTTACTGCAGTTGTAGATAATCATGCAAACTGTGCAGTGACATCGTGAAGCCATCATCAAGACTGAGACAATAAAGAACATAAAGGAAATGAAGCAGCTTCTTTAGCTCAAACCTAGAAGATTCCTTGGCTTGATTAATATAAAGATGATTTACCCAATTCATTTGTTCGTTGGCCTACAGTCGTATTTTCATTTCTTAAACATGTAAATCTGCACTGAACATCTTGTAAAGCCAGTTTAATTTCAATTTCAGAGGTACTTCTTTGTGTTCTTCAGACTTTTCTGCTGCGGAGCTTTTTTTGTCTGTTAGCACAAGAGTTACGGACACCACCTGGTAACATGAGCAGAAGGTTTGACAAATATAGCAGCAGTAACTAATGAAGATGTGAGTTATCTGAATTTTGCAAACATCAGTTCTACTCTGACTCAAAGATTTGAAACCATAACACATAACAAGTCAGTACCAGACTCATTAGGCAAGCGACTTAAGGTAGTTTTATTCTTTTGGTAAATGTTCTTTCAGCATTTTTTTGAGGCAGTTGTATCCATCTAACTGCTATGACTCCTACCATTCACTCTTAAAAATAAACCATCACAAGGGCTACATTCACACTGCAGGTAAAACTGGCCCAAATCCCAGAGGTTCCAGTTTCAGCTCGCTGTAAAAGGGCACGGTCACTTCTTTGTGTCTTGTCCTCGGATTCTTTAAACTTTGCTTTCAGACTTTTAGCCGTTGTTTGACACAGCTGCCTTGTTCTCCCACGTCTGCGTTCGGCCATTTCTTTCGAAATCTCTTTGAACACGTAGGGGTTTGGATAAGTGTCTTCTAATTTTATTTGTACAGAAACATCAGCCTAAATGTTTATGTGGCCACAGCAGCACGAAATTATGACGAATGTCAAGTTGGATTGATGTAAAAGTTGCACAAATTCCGATCTGGCTGTTTAGACTGAGTTGTATTGCCTCATATACGAATATGTATCGGATTTCAATACCACGTATGAAAGCATCTCAAATCGGAATTGAAAATGTCAGATTCAGTGTGTTTTTTGCTGTTCACACTGCCACACAGACAACACATCTGTGTCACATATGAAGAAAAACATCGGATTTGGGCCACTTTCACCTGCTGTGTGAACATAGCCACAGTGTTCTTTGAGCGATGCAGTAGAACCACTTTTGGTTCCCTACACAAAATATTAAATATTAAAAAGAGATTTCTGAGTGTGAAGAATCTGTTTAACGGTTTAAAGAACATTCACAGAAAACAAAGGTTCTACACCAATGTATAGGTTCTTCCTAGAACCTTTGCATTATGTGGATGTGGGTTTAAACCTTTAAAAGATTCTTTACACTCAATTTACAAAAATGGTTTTCATTTACAAAATTGAAAGGTTATTTAAGGAACAAAAAGCGGTTCTTCTGTGCACCAACAACCTTTTCTGGCACCTTTATTTTTAGGAGTGTTGATGTAAGAGGCAGTAAAAATTTTCTGCAAAGCCTCAGTAAATCCAATATCTCTGCCATTTTTTTTCTATTTTCTTTGTCTTCCTTTGACGGGTTTTGTGGTTTTCCATGTAGATGCCCCATAAACTCCAGGTTTATGCTCGTACCTTAGAACCATACTTGCTTTTTCAGGTAAAATGCATCCTGTTTACACCTGACACCTGGCGCAAAATACTTAGTACACCTCTCTCTCCTGTATCTCTCGTATCCCTCTGGGGTGGCTTGTGGCATGACATGAGGCATTGCAGACTGGACATGGACAGTGGTGTGTATCCTGTGCAGCTGTAGTGTTATGCACTGTGAGAGGAGGTCATTAAATGTGTGAGCGTTATCATAATTCCCTGCTGCAACTCGTATCTGGGGCTCAGCAGAAAATTACACACGATTGCCAGCACCAGGCTGCTATCACCACCTCACTTGTTAACTGAGGGACGAGGGCAAAACCATTATTCTTCTTAATTACATCTTGTTACAGCCAGCGTTGAACGTATTGCATGCAAACACTGTCACACTTGCGCTCTTGCACACAAGCACATGTCCACACACACCCAAACAGTAAAGTCTGGCGCACAGCTATAGTGTCTGTCTCTACAGCGATATTAAAGTGTACAGAAGCCTGAGCTAGGACTGCTCTTTAATAATAAACGAATTTGCCTCTAATTTAAACAGAGATGTTTACATGTGCAGTGTGTTTTCAGTGTATACCGTGTTCCCTAGCAGTGCTTGCGTGTGTCTGTGTGCACAGGGTTGAAGGGCCAGCGTTGCCCCTTCTTTTTCATTCACGCTTTCTTCCATTCCTCTCTCCCGGGTTATACAGTCCCTCATTCCTTAAAGGCTATCCTCTCAATGCTCAGCATAAGCAGATTCCTCTCTGCACGTCTGCTCAATGCTAATTAGACAGCGGTCCTGTTACAGAGAGGTGTGTGTGGATAGGAGAAGTGGCATGACTGCGTGTCGCTGCTGGCCCTGCTTTGCCCCAGGCCTGCTCTCAAATGCAGGCAAATCATCTGCATTATGAAAGCGTTATGGTGCCAAAATGGCATATTAAGTTATCAAATGTCTCAGCCAGTTAGGCTCTTTAGCAGGACTGTCCCTGACTAAGGAATTTCTTAGTCAGTCAGATGGGCCTGATTTACGACTAAAAGTCCACCTTCAAGGCGCACCAGCAAGTAAGGTGAAAAATATTAAATGTCAGCACTGGCCCATAATTCACAATTCTGTGCATCCCGTCACTGACCACTCACCAAGGAATTAGGAATTGTGGGCCAATACTAAATTTAGCTGTAAAGAAATTGTAAATGGCCATAAAAATTCATGTTCACTGCATCCCTAATAGTAGGCTATAGTGTATCTGGTGGTTGATCAAAGGGAGATCAGCATGGACATCTACAGTTTAGCATGACAACACCTCACTCACTTGTTTATGCCTTGTGTGGTGTTCGGGTCTGTAGGACCCATTTTCAATGTTTACTAAAAGAAAAATTGTAGTTTATTATATTCAGAGTTATTCTGCGGTCAGTAATACAGACTTTACATTCTGCCCTTTTGAAATCATTATAAATTTAGTAGTGGACCTGCCTCTGTCTTGTGCTTCTTCCCCTCGTTCTCTCTCCTCTGTAGCCTCAATAGAAAGTTACTGGCTGGTGTCAGAGGCTTGGTATCTCATTACCGATTGTCGGTCTTCATGGACTTTACACCTTACCTGCAGATGAGTGTGCAGTCGATTCTGATTCACACCTTTAGGCCTGGGTTGGATTCATCTCTCATACTCCTCCCCTCCCTTCATTCCTCCCCACGGCTTCTCGCTCCATCTCTTCGTTAATGCCACACCTCCCTCATTTTCTTAAATCTTTCCATCTCTTGCGACACGGTCATCTCCGGCTCGCACTCTCGATCTCGTCTGAGGCCATTTGTGTGCAGGAGCGTGTGTCTGGGATGACGTGGGTACTGATGGGCCCTCTCTCTCTCTTATCAGGCCAAAGTAGCGCTATCTGCCTCTCTCACATCTGACTCTGAAGGCACAGCGTGTCCACACTCCATCCCTACCTAACCCACTCCACTCCAAAGCTAATGAGAGCAATTACTGTCTGCTAATTACTTTCCTAAAACTCTTTTCCCCTCCTGACACCTACACAGCTCTCTATCTCTCCTCCTGCAGGACTTCCTACTTTCCCTCTCATCTCCACTTCTTCATTTCACTTCATTTCTCTGCCACAGCAAAAACCCTCAGTTTTGAATTAACACCTACACTGTTGAGTCCAGCTGGCCACAAATGAACATTGAGTTCAATCAACGCTTGGTATTTTTTGTTAGAGACACTTTGAAGGTCTTGAAGGGCTTGAATGATCTACTTCTGATGGCCTTCAGGCCTTCAAACATTATGCTCTTTTTAGAGCAGAATATCAGCTCTGAGTAAATGCTGGATTGTTTTGCTGGTGAAGAATGACTAAGCAGGCTAGAGCTGATTGAGAATGATTTGTTGTTTTTCTAATTGCTCATTGTGATACTACAGTTACAAATGAGTTCATTCTATGCCATATGCTTTCATAAATATGATCCACCCAGTTGGGTTATTCTCACAAACATGACAAATACTGGGACTAAATGACTAAAACTCAATGGTTTCTTTTCTTGCGTATACAAACAGTGATGCCTGGTGGAAAAAAATAAACCTGAATGATTTTAAATTGATTTTTAGTAACATTTCCTAGTTTAAGTGAACAATTTTTCATTGCTGCAACACAGTAGGGCTAAATCTGAGATGAATCTGTCTTATTTTGTGTGTTTTTTTTTGTTTGTTTGTTTGTTTTTTTTCTCCCCTGCAATGTTTCATAATTTGTGTACTTGTCAGACTAAGTGTCAGTTGAAGCAAAGTTTTTAAAAACATTTATGTCACATAACATTTTCGTTCACATTCTTACAGTTTACAAGGAAAACGTTCAAATGAAGAGATTCGACAGTTAAAAGTAATAAAAACGCACATGGGCACATTGTGGTAGTGAGAATTATTAAAAAAATGCCAGAAAGCTTCAAAATAGAAAAATGCACTTTACAAACTATTTGCTGTACCATACAGAGCTCCAATTGATCTACTAAATTATATGAATATTTTATGTGATACGTTTATTTCATTCGAGACTTATCCAGGGCAGCTTAATCATGTTAAGAGGCAGCTGAATGTAGCGAAAGGAATTTTGCCCAATGACTGTTATTGACACAGCATTGTGTGCTTACTTGGGTGAAGAATCAAACCCGGACTGAAGTGGTGTTCCCCACTGCGCTATACCAACACCATTACCACAAATTCTTCACCCTCTGGAAAACTAGTTCCATCTCAGAACAAATGCTGCAAGGCTCCTGATGAGTACCAAGAAAAGAGTGCTTGTCCTCCTACCCTGTTACCAGTTATGAATCTAAGGTGTTATTATTAATGTTTAAAACTCTGAACAGCATGGCTCTGAGCTCTGACCTCCTCTGCTTCCATTCTTCCTCTCGAGCACTACAGTCTTCTTACTAATTGATTTTAGCCACTGCATGCACTCAAATGAGGTTTTGACCGGACCTTTTTCATTGATCCAGAACTCTTTAACGGTCTTCTATTTTTCATAAACTCATCCCATCCCATAGATATTTCAAAATGTAAAACGTTATTCTCTTAGTCATTAAAGTCTATTTAAAGATGTGCATCAGTCATCAGTTCCCTCTTGGTTTGCTGTATCCTGCTGTCAGTAGCTCTTTTAGTTTTTTGTCTTGTTTTGCTGATTTGAGTTGTTTTGCATGTTATTTTTCTTTTTGAATGTATTGTGCTGTTTTGTAGTCATTGTTGATGCTTGGCTTAGGGTCTTATTTTTTTAATTGGTTAAATTAATGTTTTACTTTTAGTTGATCTTATCATGCAGCACTTTGACTGACATTTGTTTTTCTTTTTAATGTGCTGTATAAATAAAGGTGATAAATGAATTACACAGAAACACAGCTTCGTTTACAAATACGTTTGACAAACAAATTCATGAATGTGTTTTTTAATAAATGCATGTTTTTAAGGTTTACTGATGCAGCAGCTTCTATTATAAAAGTGTTTTGAGTCAAAAGGATTTTAGTCCTTTGCTAAATACAAAGACGTTATCTGTGTCAAAATTGTGAGGTGATCGATGGTCTGTAGATGGAGATGTGGCAGAAAGAGATTATTTGGAAAATGCTGGCGTAGTTATTTGAAGTAGTCAATCGATGGGGTCACTGCAGTGTAAACTCTCATAACAGTCAGGTCATGCAGGGTTAGCCTGGGTCACACTGTGGCATGGATAAAACCAACTATTACATGAGTCTAAATCTAGAAGTTGGCACAGCACTGCAGCATCGGATATATACATGCAGAGATTGTACTGGAAGTGTGTGTGTGTGTGTGTGTGTGTGTGTGTGTGTGTGTGTGTGTGTGTGTGTGTGTGTGTGTGTGTTCTTGGAGTACTATACTTGTGAGAACCCCATGTCCTCACTATGAAAGGACTATATAAAACTTTTGCTCAATTGAGGACATTTTTGCTGGTCCTCACTTGAGCATGTGTTGTTTTCACCACAATTACTTTTTTTATTTGAAAACTAAAAGAGCAGAAAAATTGCCTTTTGGATACTGAGGTTAAGGTTAGGTTTAGGTTTAGGTGTAGTATTATTTAGCTACAGTAACACAAAAATCAGTAGAAGCCTATGGACGTCCTTATATGTATAGCAAGACAAACGTGTGTGTGCGTGAGGGGGTAATCAAGGTCTCCTCACAGCTGTGGGATGTGTTGATCAGTGACTGGCAGTAGACATGGCTCTGGACTGTATTTGGAATGGGGAGCTGCAAAGCTGGGTAGAATCTAAGCTGATTTAAATAGATCAGGGGTTTAAACTGTAATGAGCACAAGCTGCTCTGAATTACAGCTTTGCTGAAGTTGACAAACATACACGCACAAGCACACTCCTATGAGAACACATACATTTTAATAGTTTGAGTTTGAGACCATGAAAAGACAATACAGCAAAGATTATGATTCACCTATATGGGAGGTCTGATCCATTTCTGCATCTCTGCCCCCAAAGGGCCCATATCATGGAAAACGAAATGTTCCTGATGTAGTATGTAAACATTCTTAAAGTTTTAGTGGGTGCCGTTCACTCTCCAGTCCAAAAACAGCTACAAAATCACTCTGCTTTGAATTTGTTGTTCTTATCAAATCACAAAAACATGTTTACATGTCCATCTCTTCAGCCTACAGCAGTTCAGTGTCACCCCTACACTTTGGAGTTCCTCACCCCAGACGTTGTATGGACTAGGGCTTTCTCCAAACTGTCGCCACAAAATTGGAAGCATACACCGTGCCCTCCACAAATATTGGCACCCCTGGTAAACATGAGCAAAACAGCTCTTAAAAAAAATACCTTCATTCAAAACATTAACAAAAATCTAAACTTTATTTGAAGTGCAGTGATTAAAAAAAACTAAATCTGATCAGGAAATAAACATTTTTTCTCAAATCTGTGTGCCACAATTGTTGGCACCCCTTCATTCAGTACTTTGTACAGCCTCCCTTTGCAAAGATAACAGCTCTGAGTCTTCTCCTGTAATGCTTAATAAGACTGGAGAACACATAACAAAGGATCTGAGGCCATTTCTCCATA
Organism: Colossoma macropomum; assembly: GCF_904425465.1. Taxonomy (NCBI): domain Eukaryota; kingdom Metazoa; phylum Chordata; class Actinopteri; order Characiformes; family Serrasalmidae; genus Colossoma; species Colossoma macropomum. Next base: position 15,623,893 of record NW_023494786.1, on the reverse strand, counting down.
CAGAACCTCTCCAGATCCTTCAGATTCTGAGGTCCACATTGTGGATTGTCCTCTTTAACTCATCCCACGGTTTTTCTATGGGGTTTAGGTCCGGGGACTGGACTGGCCATGACACAACCTTAATTCTGTGGTCAGTAAACCATTTTTGTGTTGATTTTGTCGTGCTGGAAGATCCAAGCTATGACTTAGTGTTAGCTTCCTGAAAGAGGCGGTCAGGTTTTGATTTCATTTTCATGTGTACCCGATTGAGTCTGTGATAACCTGTATCTGAATAAATTGTCCAGGGCCTTTGGAAGAAAAACAGCCACACAACATCACAGATCCACCGCCATACTTCACAGTAAGGATGAAGGATACTTTTCTGCATGGCTGTCTTTGTGTCCACGCCAAACTCAAAAGACATTCTGATTCATAAATATTTATTTCATGATTTTGAATCAAAGATAAAAATGATAAGAATATTACCCCCATGATTACCAGGTGTGCCATTGTTTGTGGAGGGCACTGTAGTTGTCTCAGATATCTTTGTGTGCTGTAGCATCATTATCAGTCACTGGAACTACACAGTCCAAACCCTGAAAAACGTAAAAAAAAAACATAAAATGTTGGCTCTGCAAAAGTTAAGTACATTTTGTTTATAATGTTTTAGTTTTTTCCAGTAAGTTAAACTCAAATAAATAGAAATTCTGCACGAAAATTTGCAGAAACTGCCATATTGAGCTTCCCTGTAGATGATAAGTTAAGTGATTGCCACTTAGAATGTCAGCAAAACATATTTTGACAGGAGGTGTTTTGCATGTGACTTCTGCATACAATCGTGTGTGCGTTTGTGTGTGTGTGTGTGTGTGTGTGTGTGTGTGTGTGTGTGTCTCATCGCTGTCAGAACAAAATCTCCTTTCCAAACAAGTCACTTTACAGGGGCTGGAAAAAACTCCTTAAAATTCAATGTAAGTAAATGTGACAAGATTTTAAGTCATTTAAGATAATAGACCCCCAAGGACAATCCATATATTAACCATTCCACCCTTTTCTGGACTCTCTTTTTTATTTTATTTATTTTTCTTTTTCATTATTTTACAATACAATATATTACATTAAAAATCCTTCAATCCTTTATTTACATATTAGTGACCCCTTAATTTGCATCAAACAGTGTATATGAGATTAAAAGTTACCATGTCAAAATTAGTTACAATTTTTTTTGTACATAAAACCACACAAATGTTAGAAGTAGACCTCAGGGATCGTCTCGATGACAGTCTAAACACTTTATGCACTGAATGTGATTTATTATTTATTTGCACGATTTGTTTGGACATCAATAATTTTATTTTTCCACATACATAACTAATGATGTCTGGCACACCAAACTATATTCTTCAGAAGTCTGTGCAGAAGACATTAACTCACTCAACCAGTCATTGTTGTCTCTTGACGATGGTACATCAGCATCCAAGATGACAGATCAAGTATGGTGCAAATACCTTTTGAAGAACACTGAAATTCCAAAAAGGTGCATAGTTTCATTGGGAAAATAATAGTTTCCAAATATGATGCATTTTTTGTGTTGCTTATTTGTGTCACATATGGGCCTTAATGCAGGCTGTGTGATTGACATTATTTTTGGATGTGTTTTTCCTGTGAGCTAAGAAGTACCTTAGTAACTCCAGCACATCTCCTGTGTCAAACCCTTCCCTCCATCAAGTGTAGACTCTAGCTGGTGGGGAAATAGCTGATGTGACTGCAATTCCCTAAAGGTTACATTTAATTCAATAGCTATTAGTGTCTGAAGTGATACTTGCTCCACCAAATAACAGTGATTGCAGTGCTGCGATGCTTTTTAGAAAAACAAACCTCTCCACTGCTGAGATCATGTGTGCTCCCTACACTATCATTTGTCAGAAGTATCAGTGATTTTGAATGAATGCTCTTAGACTCTACATATTTTTTATGGAGGCTGATACTGAGACTGTGGGCTGTTATGCATTGGCCATTTGGCTTGTTGTTTTGCCTGTTTTAGACACACATTCACTTCCAACCTAAAAGACTCACTCAAGCATGATAGAAACTCAACCCTGTGACCCAAACTAAAGGCATAATGTAGCACATTTCTTCAAAGATAGGGCAGTAATCACCTACCCAGGGGCAGGTGTTGCTCACAGATGAACCAGGCAACAGAATATTTTTTATGGGATATTTTTACCCTCACTGACTGAAATTCAGGGGCATTATATGCACAAATGGAGCCATTTTACCAAATACACAAAATAACATGTAATTTAAAGAGTATACATTAAATTAAATGATGTCAGCTATGCATGTATCCTAATGTATATAGCTTTTTTGTAGGTGACACTTTTTATTTTGAGTGGTTGATTAAACAAACACTCAACAGACTCTCAGTAACATGTCAAAAACATATGAGGGTTAGGATTAGGTTTTGGGTTGAGGTTAAGGTTAGTGTTAGGATTAGGGTCAGGGTTAGGTTTTGAGTAAGGTTGGTAATAGAGGTAACATATTAACAATACATCGACTTAATGTAAGTAATGCATCATCAGTACATCTACAGTATTTTTACTTCAGTGTATTCAGATGCTTCACTACTGCAACATCACTGATATGTTGTGGATGTGTTACTGATAATCTGTTAAGAGTTTATTAATCATCTACAAAAGACCACCTCAAATAAAGTGTCACCATTTTGTAACACTATTTTGGGATGCCCCTGTGTTAATGTTTTATGGGACAAAATGTTGAATGTGAGGGCATTTTTGTCCTTTGCCCCTGGTTATTTCTAAAGCTGAGCTGAACTTGTCAGTTTGATTATCCACAGTTGGAGCAGTCATTTCATTCCACTTTGCTTTCCTGAATGCTTTTGTCTGTTTGTCAGGTTTTTTTTTGTTTTTTTTTAATTGATTTATTTTTCTGGAAGACTGTTGTCCTTGTCCTCACATTCACACTGAACACTGAATTGGTTTCTCAGCTGAACATCTTTTAATAATGGTAAAGGGTATAACGTAACAGCTTGTCATATTTTAATATATCAATATATCATATTTTCCCATGTCATTATGGACCATTTATGTTGTCCATGCATCACAGAATTTTCACGCAGCGTTAAGAGTAGATGGTATTTGCAAATTATGTAAAAAAACAACAAAAATGTACACATACAATTTTGTCCCATTAATGGTGATATACATTCTTCCTTATTGCTGCTAGAAGAATCTTAGAGATACATCAGAGTTGCAAATAAAAATAGAATGAGTGAAGATGGGTGAGAAAGTTGATAAGAGGTGTTGAAATAGCCATTTGCTGTAATTCTCCGGCATTCTGGATTCCGCAATGGCTGGTCGCTCCTAAGAGAAGTGAAGGAGCGTGTCCAAGCATTTGTCTTGATTATTTCAAATCCATCACTAAGTGCAGTTCTGAGTGCTGTTGCAGTGCAGTTTTGAGGTACAGTGACACTGACTGTGACAACCCACGTCTGCCTTTCTTTATTGTACTAGCAGCATTCAGTAGGGCCATGAAAACTATTCCTTATCCTCTGTAGTCAGACACATACCAATATTAGACTCCTCAGATGTTATATACAGATTAGACAAAATACAGATCTTAAAGAAAATAATGATATATCATAAAATAGTGTGAATATTCATTTGTGTACTGAGGGTGCAGTAGCAAAAATATGCGCAGTAACATCCAGCGTTACAATGAAAAGCGCCTGTAGCAAAATAATGAGTGATATTACATAATTTTCATTCATTTTGCTTCTGCAGGGTAATGAAATTGGACATATGTTCTTGATTAATACTTCTCAGCTTGATTGTTCATTTTAGATGATTAAAACATTCTGCATTTGATTAGTACAGGAAACTCTGGTATTGGTACTCTATATTAGAAGGTATTGTACTTGCGGTTGTATCACTTGTAAAAGAACAAAGACTTAGGAGTACTGAAAAGTAAGAGTGAAAACAGTGTTTTGCCTCCTTCATTAAGTTTCTAGATCACATTCTGTTCAGAGCAAGTTGCCATTGCCAAAGCAGAAAACTTTGTTTGTCCTTTGATACCTTCACTATAGTGCACTGAGAACATATAGTACCCTCTCCATTTTAAGAGATTTCGGATTTCTTGGGCTGAATTCCCTATTATTGAATAGTGTGCATAGTATTCATTTTTTCCTGAATATGTTCTGACTCTGCTTTTTTGTACTGACAGTTCTGTAACCATAGCCGTACATGAACAGAATGTTTCCCAAATCTCCTGTAGTGCACAGTTAGCTTCTGTACACATAAGACTGAAGAGCTGTTAGTGTTATTCAGATTGAAGGTTAACAGCAAAACCGCGGAATGTTTCCCAAATCTCCTATAGTGTAGCAAAACAGCAGGATGTTTCCCAGATCTCCTATAGTGCACACTTAACTTCTGAACACTTAAGCCCTGGCCATTTTAAGAGATTTCAGATTTCTTGGGCCGAATACCCCAATTTTTGTCCAGTATTCAGTTTTTTTCCAAATTTAGTTCTAAATATATTCTGACTGTTTTTAGACTTGTAATTCTGTAACAATAACCATAGCATGAACAGAATATTTCCCAGATCTCCTGTAGTGCACAATTAGCTTCTGAACACTTAAGACTGAAGAACTGTTAGCGTTATTCAGATTGAAGGTTAACAACCAGGGTTAAATATGTGGAGTCAGGCTCTATTTTGACTTGTTAATTTTAGCAGCAATTAAGACACCCTTGGTAAATCCAGCTTTGTGAGTTGGAGCTTTATCAGTCATTATCAGGAATAATAGCTTCAGGTCAGAGAATACGCACTGATCAAACTCTCAGAGGTGCCACATTTTGAGACAGAGCTTATCCTGTGCTAGTTTCAGTGTGATCGGATGGACGTTGTGAATGCACAGAAATGAAATCCTCTTCTGAAAATTGAGTATATCTGTCTGAGACTGAAGTGCTGGTCTGTTAGCAGTGCTTCATTTGGCTTCTTTGTGGTGTATCTGGGCTCTTGCATGATCCTAACGTGTCTTTCCTTGTCCACTCTATCGAATGCTGATGAAATTTGTGAAATAAAGCTGTAATTCCTGAAAAAAAATCTTATGAAACCTTCCAATTTTGCATTAAGTGTCCATGTGCTTGAGGACATACAGAGGATTGTTACGGAGTCTGAGTCTTGCAGAAGCTTTTGTCTGGTTCACTGCATTTCACTCAGACATCTCATGCTGTGCTGCCTTGACGTGCGTCTGTTCAAGGCAGCATGATACTAATGATGCTAGATCATATAGGCCAGAATTGATATTCAAAGTTCAACTGTAGTGAATACCTGTGTTCATTTCCCATCGCATAATGATACCTGTGAAAGTAAGAGGAGTTCTGGCAATTATGTCATAATTGCTTTTTACCAATCAATGGTCTTCACCATTTCTAGCTCAATAGATATATCCCTGTTTGGTATGCTTGGTACCCTGGAAAGAAGGGAGGCCAAATTCAGCATGGGTACTTACTTGGCAAAAAAGATGACAATAGGCCTGTGCCAGTAAAGCTGGGAGTGTACGACTTTTAAAATTCTGACAGATTTCAAAAACGAAGATCATCTTGTGTTTAACATCAGTTTTTACTTGTACTTGTACTTGTATTTTTTTCCATGAAGGCGCACAAACTTAAACGACAAGGCAAGAATGTGTGAATGAGTATAACACACTCAAAACCCCACATCTCCTCAGTGATGACGTGATACAAGTAAAGCTAAACTGGACCAGCCTTGTTTGTAGTTTTAAGCGTACAAGAAGGAAAAACACAAATTGGGGATGAATATGGCTTTAAGAAAGGCACATCACAGTGCCTTTCACAACACAAGGCACATCACAACACTGGAAATATTTTACTACCAACTGACAGCTGACTTCAAAATGCAAAGAGAGAAATTTTTTGCCCGTGTTCAACAAGCAGCTCTTCTGTCTTTGTGGTCAGCTGCACACATGGCGCGCATACGAAGTCAAACATTTTCGAAAATTTCAGAAGGCCTGCGATCATGCAGGAGCTTGATAGGAAGGCTAAAGATTGACTTGTTTTCCCCCCTCACACTACTAGATTATCCTCACTATTGATCACTTCCGATCTCTAAAAATGTCATAAAATAGCCCAGCTTTTATTTGGATAACTGTGTGGAAAATAACTACAACAAGGATGTTTAGGGCGTTTTCACACTTGTCCCGAATACTTAATTCCATACCCAGAACAGATTCTGGGTTTGTTTGGGAGAGGGGGTTCATTATTGCTAGTTTGCTTTCACACACAAAAATTCCATCCAAACCGTGCATTGATTGAGCAGTTCCATACGTGAATTTTCTGCGTGCAGGTTTGCAGAATGGTAGGCAGTAGCTTCATCTATTTGCTGCGTTTTATCTTCTTCCTTGGATACAAACACTCAGGCAACAAAAAACATTGCTTTTTGTCCACAGCAATCCTGTTCGGTTCTCTGGACCTTTGCTGTGTTCGAAAACAAGTTTACACTTGACCAAACGTACCAAACTCTCAAAACAAGTGGTCCTGGGTCTAGAAAAAAGCTCTAGTGTGAAAACACCCTAAATGAGTTTTGCTAAAAGAAGAGCAAATATAAACATACCTGGATGGTAAAAGAACAAATTGCAGAAAATATCTAAGCTGTTCAGAAATTTTGCAACAATTTCCCACAGATCTCCAAATCCTGTGCGTTTGCTGTGTTTATAATTGAAATATGTCCATGATTCTGTCCGTGTCCTCTTGTTAAACTCACAGGGCCCTATTATTTGTTAATGATGACAGAACCTTGGCATGCGTGATATTCCTCTGGGCTGAACTTCATGAACTTCAGACCATTAGTCCCTAGAGAATGAAGTGGCAACTCGCATCAGTGCCTATATCAATGCAGCATTGTTCTCCAGTTTGTGCATGGACATGGTATCCTTACACCTTCCTCCCCCGTAAAGATCCAAAGCGCTACACTGCTGCCGGCCCTGTCTGGCACCTCAGGTTCCATTTGTGGCAAGTTTCATTCATTCCCACAGGCTGCGGCCCACGGAAGCGGAAGGGTAAATGGCATCTCCGCTGTGGGGGGGGGCGCCTGGCAGGGGACCAAGCACCTCACCCTCCCTCCTTGCACCGCACAGCTGAGGTGTAGGTAGTGGAAGCCCGGGTGCAAGTGCGTCTGTCTTCTTCAGTTCTTACATAAGGAGCTCACACTGGGCAGAGGGAGAACCATGCGCACATCCACTAGGAGAGCCTGCCAAGTTCAACTTTCTCTCTCACTTACTCTCTATAGCTATCTCTCTCACTCTCTCTTTGTGACTAACAAGATCCCGTACCATTCGCTGTGATGAGTTACCTGCCTACACGGCCAATGTGTTGCTCTGTCTTGCTGGCATGAGTTCCAGAGTGCGAGAATGAGACTAATAGCCTGAGTCAGCTAGCGGTTCTTGGACTCCTGTTCATTCAAGGAGAAATTGCCCATAGCCCAAACGAGTAAGGAACTTCATACTGAGGTGCCCATGGTCAACTGCTAACTCCTGCTTCTTACTTCACGAATTCTCAGAACTCTCATGCCAGGATGACCATGAATAGCTGCAAAAGACGTCAGTTACTGTGGTAACGCAGCTCATAGCATTTATGTCTGTAATTAAACCGGTTGTAACCTCTTGAGCCTTGGTGGTAATGTTCATTTACCACACCAGAAAAGCTTGAGGAGAGTTAAATGGAACCCTGCCTTGCTCAGCACTAGTGAAAATTGCGAGAGGTTGTTACTGGATCAGCATTTCCTGCAAGTGCCTTTTTTGTTTTTATGCTTTTGATGTGACTTCAGGTCACACAGTCCAGAAACATAGGAGGGGCCTTCTATCTGGGGACCAGTAGAGTTATTTCTGTTGGCATCTGACATCAAGGACAGAAGGTACAAGCTCAAGTAGCCTTGATCTGAAACTAAGATAAAGAAGATTCCAGACTTAATAAGGTGAAATTGAGCTAACCAGAGGTGAGTTTACATTAAGAGTGATATTTTTGGATCTGCATACAAAATAGTCTGACCTGTGACTTTGGTCAGACTATAATGGGGCAGCTATGGCAGAAAAAACTACTGTTCTGTGCAAGTGTGAATTGCAGCTTCCAAGATGTGTTTACTGTCAAAATTTTGCTTCCCTTAGTTTAGAACTGGAGCTATGAGGCTAATGTTGCCAACAAACACTAAGTGAATAGTCTCCCAAACTGTTTTTACTGTTTTCCATGGCCAAAAACTTCCCTTAACCCACTAAAACTGCGTCTAGCCCTTAATTCATGTTGTGCAAACAAGTCAAAGTGGTTTAGAGCACTGTATGACTTACTATGATCTATATAACTTCTCTGTGTAGCTAAATTCCGGGTGAAGCCATTTAGGAACACTGGAATTCCTTCTTTCCTCAGCACAATTTGGTAACATTCCATGCATGATGACCGAAGCACTAAGGGAGTTTGCTCAAAAATCAATACAATGTCCAGTTATGAATTTAAGGACCACATTTTCTACAGAAATAAGCATCAACTATCTATGCTTGAACCTGAATATACACATGAAGAAATGTGTGACTCCACGGACTTAATATGAAGCTGAAGTTAGCTTACTAGTTGTGTTTTCTGCTTTTAACAACGCTTTCTCTGGATTCACTTCTTCATAAAAGTGGTAAATACTTGGTAAATCTGGTAGATCGTCAGGTGAAAAACTGCTGAGATATTTTTTTTGCGGTAACCTCAATGTCTCTCTTACTAGTTTGTGGTTCTTTGCCAAAGGCCACAGTTTGCATGTGTCTGCATTAGTAATTATTGAGTGGGAATGTACCTGATTATCCGAAAATGAAGTTTGGCATGTATTTGTGGAAAAAAATTTGTTGATTAATTACTTCCAGCATCTGTTAGCACCATTAGCCTAGCAGCTTGAGGTCTAAACTAAAGAAGCAGAACTTGGACATTTGGAGGAAGTAGAAAATCATGTAAATTTTGTTTATTTGCCAAAGTCTTCCTGTAATTTTGCGTTGAATTAGAGTTTTATTTACACTGGTTTGTTTACACTATTCCTTCAGTACATTCAGAGCAAAAGCCACTGGTTAATTTAATAAATTTTTTTCCTTTTTCTGAAGGTATGTCATCTTAGTGACCAAAGACTGTCAAACACTCAGTTTCACCATCACGTTAGATTTGTTGCTTGGTGGCTTTGAGTTCAGTGGCTATAGCTTTTCCAGTGACGTTAGCTGTACCTACAGTCGTCAATGCTTAAAGTCCCTAATGTTTAAAATGCTGTTATAAAACTGTCGTAAATCTGTGTCCTTTCACAGCAGGAAGCTTCACACAATTATGACACCGTGAACATGAAAACACGAGTTGACAGAAACCTCGGCTCCGCCCACACAGCCATGTTGAGTGTGCGCTCAGCGATGGCAATTAGTCGGCGGATCAGATGAGATATGAGAGCGTCTGTCCCTCGGGGGGCTGAAAGGTGTCTGCTCTTCCAAGCCAATTTGTAGTGCAGATAGGAGCACCAACACCTGCGGCCCTCATCCGGCCACAGCTCGCCTCCTGCTGGTCCCGGGTGATCCAAACCTACCGGCATTGTGTGGTCCATTAAATAAGGAAGGCAGAGCGTAATGCAGTATGAGGCCTTTGAGGCTAACGCAGTGTGTGCTATGAGGATGTCACAAGGCAGGTGTGGAATCAGTGCTTTATGTATTTGTGTGTGCTGGCTACAAGCAGGTGTAAAAAGTCAGAGGAATCGATGAAAGGAATGGGACTTTTCCAAGAGAAAGGAAAAAAATGAAGGCAGAAACCTAGAGAAGGCTCACACTCCAAAAAAATAAAATAAATAAAGTCGGATTCAATCCCTCTTGTCAGGATGCGGAGCTTCACAAAATCTGTTCACTTCCAAATGCATCATCAAGGCCGAGAATGCTGACACTACTTGGGGAAAATTTTTGTCAACTGTCTGTTCGACTCACTGTCTCCTTCTCTCCACTGACCGTTTGGCGCTCTGCTGAATGCAGCCCCTCTGTCGGTATATTTCCATTTAAATGGCCCAAAAAAATACTCACTTTTCCTGACTTTTTTGAAGCGAGATTTTGGTGTACTATGTATAAATATTGTGAAAGTTCTCCCTGAACGGCTCACCTCTTCTGGCAATGCCTAGGTTAAGACCTTTTTGCACTCATTCACATTTCTGTTAAGCCCTTTGCCCTGCCTCAGTGTTTTATTGTTCCTTTACTTAAAACTAAACTGCACTTATTTCACTGTCCTCAATATCTACACTTCTGTTTATTATTTAACTGGTTCTTGTCTCTTAGGTTGTAGATTCTTGCAGTATCTCCAGCAACTTTGGCTTCCACTGTTGGCACATTTTGTATGTCAATCTGGATAAAGCGTCTGCTACATAACTGCATGTAAATGTAAAGTGCTGTTCACTCCTCAGTCCATACAGTCCATATATAGAAACTAAGCCATAAAAATGGCCTGCTTTGAATTCATGATGATTATGATACCACAACTGTTATGTTTACATACGACTGTGTTCCGATCTCTTAGGTCTAGGGGATCTTAAAAGGGGTTGCACATAAAAAAAAAGGCCAAACACCAACCCAACCGCCAGACCAAACTCCTTGAACCCAGATATGATAGCAAAATTTCAACATTTTTCGTCAGTCGGACCTGAATTACCATTTTTTTTAAAGGAAACAAGCAAGATAGCAGAAAAGAGATAAAGTTGTTTACATTAGTCATCTAGAGCTCGGTCATCCAGGAGGACCTCAGAGTAGAGCCACTACTCCTCCGCATTGAGAGGAGCCAGTTGAGGTGGTTGGGCATCTGATCCGGATGCCCCCTGGACGCCTCCAGCTGGGGGTTTACCAGGCACGGCCTACTGGGACGAGACCCCAGGGTCATCCTAGGACCCACTGGAGGGATTATATCTCCCTATAAGTTGGACTGGGAGCGGCTTGAGGTCCCCCGGGATGAGCTGGAGTAAGTTGCTGGGGACAGGGTCATCTGGGATTCTCTGCTCTCCCAACTGCTATTGCGACTTTATCTGGACTAAGCGGTTAAAGATGATGAAAGTCATGTACTAGATGCAAGTAGTAAGATATATTAAAATACATGTCTTCAGGGGAGAGCTAATGCCCAAAGCCAGCTAGAAACAAAATCTAACTTGCCTAGGATGGACAAACTACTCTGCATCCCTGAACCAAACTAGGAGAAACCTGTATCGAGCAAAACAGGGCACTCAAGAGAACAAGAGTTATATTCATTACAAGAAACATCAAGGGCTGAATAAAACAAGTTAAATCAAGGTGCTGGGTTTGATCTGGTTGGTGGGAGAGCGGGTGGCATGGATGCAGCAACCAAAGCAGCCAACCACCGTCTCTTTTTCAGGCCCTTTTATAGCTGGAGTGCCCCCTGCTGCAGCCAGTCAGAAGTCTCCAAGTGCAGGTCGTAGTAAAAGGATAGGTGGAACATGAAGAAGAGAAAGACAAGGCAGCAAAAACACAGGTGTATGCACTCTAAGGTTATGTTCACACAGCAGGTAAAAGTGGCCCAAGTCTGATTTTCTCACCAAATCCAATTTTTTTGTTTGGCTGTTCACATTATCTTTTAAATGTGATGTGTATGCGACATTAGTCTGAACAGATCAGCTCCTAAACTGACCCGCATGCGCAAAAGAACGAAGCTTCACATTGCTTCACGTGGCTCATCCAGAGGTAAACAATCATGACTTCCAACGAATGGCAGTCACTCCCAGAGCTTTCAGTTTCATCTTCGTCAGCATCACAGGAGCGACCATGAAACTTCATTGACTGACAGCTGGGCTCATCACCCAGAATGTGTTCGAGCTTGTCGTAAAAAGGGCACGATATTCGGCCACGGTCACTTCTTTGGTTCGCATCCTCGGATTCTTTAAACTTTGCTTTCAAAGTTTTAACTGTTCTTTGACCCAGCAGCCTCGTTCTCCCACAGCCACGTTTGGCCATTTCTTTCGAAACCTCTTCAAACGTGGAGGGGTTCGGATAAGTGTCTTCTAATTTTTAGAAGAAACATCAGTCTAAATGTTTTTAAGGTCTCAGCAGCGTGAAATTATGACAAATGTCGAGTTGGATTGACATAAAAGCTGCATTAATTCCGATCTGGCTGTTCAGACATTCAGACAGTCGCATTGCCGCATATCGGATATGTATCGGATTTCAGTGCCACATACCAAAGCGCCTCAAATCGGAATTGAAAATGTCAGATTCACTGCGTTTTTTGCTGTTCACACTGCCACACAGATGACACATCTGTGTCACATATGAAGAAAAAAATAAAAATAACAGACTGCTCATTCACATCTGATAATGTAACTCCAGATAGTTGGTAGCAGAGTTATTGGAATGGTAGATGGTCGCACGTGCCTTTTCAGACGGTATGATTGCAGCCTTTCTAGTGGTCAAGACTTTTTTTTTCTGCTGTATCGAGGATTTTAGTCTGAACTTAACCGCTTGTACATTTTAGTTGGACTATTTTGTGAACAAGGCACAATACAAGGCAGCCAAACAGAAGAGAGTTCATTTACATATATCAGCATTAGAGGCAGAGTAAAGAAAACAGCCTGTTTAATTCCAAGAAGATAAAGAGAGGTTGGAAAATGGTCACACAAGAATAAATTACGACTATTTTGGTTAATAAAACCAGAGTGGAACTCTGGGCCCTTTAGCTGGAACCTCAGTGGGCCTGCACCATAGCCCTTACGGACTCTTCTGTGGTATCTGCTCTCTTGCTCTGTTCCGATGATGAATGTTTATGTGGTAATGGATTATGACTGTGGTAGGCAGTTGAAAGGAGCTGGCTAATTACGCACAAAGAGCGCCTCGCTGGCACGGCCCGCGCTGTTGTGTTTCAGAGTCAACACTGATTATTTATGAAACAATAAAATAAACATTGTGTGGCCTGAGTGCAGCGGGGTGGCTCAGAGATAAGCTGTGCCGAGCACTTGGCTCCTGAGGCACTGGCCCTGCTCAGTGTCTTTCGTCAAGGTTACAATCACACCGCTACACACACTCCTCCACCCACCCACAGCTCGACCATCGGACACGCAAACGCTTCTCTATCCCACTTTCTCTCAGCCTAATCATGTTTATTTTAATGGAAGTATGTACACTCAAGCCTAGATCCAGTCATCATTCAAGCTCTTGTACTTTCACTTTCTCAAATATAGATGCCTGTGCTTTTGCCTGCAGTGCCTGTAACGCATTTGCCAACTTAAGTTTAATTGGGTTGTGGTGCATTGCTACAAATGTCTCCGCAGTTACTGTCAAGGCAGTGAGCTAAAATGGTTTAGTGGTGCTTTGAAAGGAGCACAAATTTGTTTGTTATGGAAAGCAGCAGCATTCTTTATACCGTATTATATCGTACAGTTCCTTATGTCGAAGCAATCCTTTAAATCACATTATAGTCAGCGCAGCTTCTGTACCAGTACACAGTGCTACTGCAGAGATGTCTAAAATGCTAAGGGCTGCTGTAATAGGAGCCGTTTACAGCATGCCACATTGAAGTTGACTTATTTGCTGGAACCTAACTGAGATTTAAGT
>NW_023494786.1:15590287-15605287 GCF_904425465.1 Colossoma macropomum | reverse complement strand
GCATCAGTCTAAATGTTTAGAAGTCCATCGGCAGATCTGTTCAGCAGTCAGACTGCTTGTGGGGGAAAAAACTGTTCCTCAGTCTGGAGGAATTGGCCCGGGTGCTCCGTAACCTTCTTCCAGATAGCAAGGGTAAAAACATTCAGTGCAGGTGATAGACTGGTTCTCCCTTTGTGTTGGTGTAAACATGATCCAATGTATCCTCTCCCTTGTGGATACCTATTGATAAAATCTGGGGAGGTTTACCTGTTTGAAGTCGCCCAGAACGATAATGAAGCTGTCGTGCTGTTTGTTGCGTAGTGAGCTGACTGCATCCTTGGCAACCGTGCTGGGCTCAATGTAAACACTGCTTATGAAAATGACACATGGTTCTTGGGGGGTGACACTTCATTGTTATTTACTCTACTGCTGCAAAGCAATAGCTAAAGATGAGAGAAATAATCATACGCTCCCCCCGTGTTCCAGATAGGTTTCTGACCACATGGAAGCAAGTTAGCCTGTCTAGTTAAGCTAGTCAAGCATGAAGCCATGTTAGAATTAAAACGCTGCATTCCCTCATCTTGGTCTAGGGGGATTACTTTTAGCCTGGACTGGTGGCCAGCGAGCTTATCACATTGGTGTTTCCGCTCACACTGTCTGCAGTGCCTCCTCCCCAGGGTGAGTTGCTTGGGAGAGACTGACGTCCTAGTGTCCTGAAGTCCAGAGCCTAATAGAGAAGTCCATTACTGTTTAGCTTATCCACTAGCTCTGCTTGTAGCATGAATTTTCCCCCATCTACCTGTGGCTTTACTTGACTGTATTGGTATGACACAATTTGTGTTGGTTCACCGAAAAAAAAAAAGTGACCTAGAGAAGCTGTGTCATCAACTCACATGCTGCCATTACTTTTGAATTGCACATTTAACTGTCAGGGTGCACATACATATTTTTCAACACTTGTGTTCTAATATTTTATGGTGTAAAGGTAGCCTAAAAAATTTTCTGATTCAGATTCTCTGTTGAGATCCACTAGAAACTCGATTCATAGGTCGATTCATGTCAGCTGCCTCAGATCCATTCCAAATCCCACCATCCCATGAGGACAGGAGAAGAGGTGGTGCCAAACACACCGTGTCCACTTCCTGTCCCCTGCAGCCCCCAGCGTGCCCCGAGCTGACTCTCGGATCTCAGTTGCTGACCTTCAAAGCCCGCTGCGCCTGGCCGGCCTTCATCAGCAGCCTTGGTGCCAGCTCCCGGACCAGGATAAGCCCTGTGGAAAAGACTGGCTACATGCTTGGGAAAATCAGTTCTGTTCACTTCGGCTGAAGCTTCAGCCTCGCTGCGCCTTGGCGGTGGTCTCTGAAGTCCTTCTGAAGGGTCAACTCAGCACTGGCGTGTGCGTGACCACGACGGTTCAGATTTCCCCCGTCTTCTCTTCCGCATGAGAAGCGGCCGCACTTCCATAACGGGCCTGAAAGCCTGCCAGCATGCATAGATGAGCTGCAGCAGGCGGCATAGCAGTAATGATCTTGTTTTGGAGGGAGTTAAGGGATTATCTAACGGCATTAGAGGAAACATCTGTCTGCGGTCGCTGCCACCATCCATATTCGCCTCTGTGTTTGCTGTGGTAATCATTCGTCTCTTCACTCCTACAATTAGACAGGCAGCCGTGGGCTTGCTCTCACTCGACCGAGGAGGTGCTGGGGGGGTGAGACATCCAGGACTAGTGCATTGGGGGAAATGGACCTTTTAGCAAAGCAAAAGACAGAAGTGGAGAAGCTGAGAGCGCTTTAATCCCCCCCAGCAGTGTGCCCTCCTGCCAGATTCCTTTCTAGTTAGGCTGTTTTCTGTGATGCGTTGTGTGTGTGTGTGTGTGTGTGTGTGTGTGTGTGTGTGTGTGTGTGTGTGTGTGCGCGCAAAGCAGATTACAGATATCAGATTTGCTAATATGACAAACCCTGAAGCAAACAGCTCATCTGCTCAACATCTGCTCAGTGTCTCTCCATCCTTCTCTCTCTCTCTCTCTCCATTTCTCTCTTCCCTCTTTTCTCGGGCTCTCTCTTTCTCAGTGCATCTCCTTTACCTCTCTTTCTTCACTCTCTCCATCATCTTTCTCTGTGGCATACTGCATTTTTTCTTCCTTCACCCATCCTTCCCTCTCTCTCCCTCACAGATACTCCCTCTCTAACTCAATTCTTTTAAAGAGAAAATAATGAGACTCGCTCTCGGCAGGCTTGCCCTGATATCGAGGGAAGAGGCTCTTCCTCACGGGTAATATCCCCGGTCTCCGCGCTGGGCGGTGTGAGAGTACGTGTCTGTGTGAGCAAGAGGGAAAGAGAAGCGAAGGCTCTGCACATCTGAAACATAATGAAATGAAATATGAGCCATCAGCAGGTGCACAGCATAAATATTGCACATCCCTAACCTGATTTGGTTGTGCAGCGAGAGTGATGCACGAGGCATGGCGTTGAGTGTGTTTTGGCTTGGCAGTTGGGAGAAGGAAGAGCAGTGGATTTGTTGTTTCGGAGGAGACTATTGTATGAATGTGTTTAGATGTAGGAACTGAAGGGGGCGGGATGAAGTGGAAATGAGGGAATTGTTGCTTGTGTGCGTCTTTGTCAGTCACCGAAAGACGAGTGTATCATAGGCCAGGGTTGTGACAGCTCTTCACATGCAGGTGCACTGGAGCTGTGCCGTCCCACTGCGTTCATCTGGCATCTCTCTGCTCTCGCAGGATGAATCATCGCCTTCCCCTGAGAGAGAGAGAGAGATGGATCTGAAGTGTGTGATGTGTGTCACAGACCTGGCTGGAGTCCTACACCTGCTGCAAGTTACACAAACCAAAGGCCTTTAATGCCACTCATATGGCTCTGAGCTGCTCTACCAGAGCTCAGGCTGTTTATGACTGAGTGCTGCTACAGAGTTCCTACAGTCGGTGGGCCCCACTCTGCTCTTTAACACTAAGCACCCTTCAGCTGGGACCACCTCTCAAAAGCAAGTGTAGAAGACACAACTGTGTATTCACTGGATCATTTTGAGAAGAAAATACCTGCATGAGATGTGATTCAACAGGATTTCTGACCAGTGTGCTTTTCCCTCTAGATCAGTAGACAACAACCCTGATCCTAGATATCTGCCTTCCTGCAGAGTGTAGTTCCTCCTACTCTTTGCCACACCTGCTCCATCTTAGTGACGTCTTGAGAAGCTCTTGATTGGTTAGATCAAGTGTGTTAGCGTTAGGGGAGAAGGTGATAGATGTGGGTTGGAATGTCTGACATGTAACATCTTTTCATTATATCTAACATCTTTCTCTGGTGACAAAAACAGAAGAGGGTTGGGCATCACCACTCTAGAACAGTCGATATATGAGCAATACCTGATAAAATAGCATAGTCCAGTAGGTTTTTAGGGTAAATAAATACTTACTGTCCACCACTGCTCTAAGTCACACAATGCTACCATGGGTGGGAGGACGAAGACTAGTGCATGCTTAACCCTGTGACACATGAAATGCCACCACATCTTTTCTAACTGCCTCTAACGCATTTGGAGGCGAGCGCTAACTGCCAAATCTGTTACCTCATCTAACAGATCCACGCATTGGCTGGCATCGCGCTGATTGAGGGGTGACCGCAAAGACAATTATGCTTACAAGGTTGCGGTACTTGGGAGCCTCAAAATAGGCAGATTTCATTTGATTATTTTGTAAATATAAATTTTGTTATATATACATTATACATACCTGTTTTGGGAGCTTAGATATTAATTAAGCATGTTACATTTTGAGTAATATAGTTACTCAACGTAGTGTTCCTTTTTCTTGTATTATGTTACATTGTATAGGTCTAAAGCTGATGTTAGTGTGCCGAAAAGCTGCAGGTGTGTGATGTCGTAAAATGGGCCAGTTTTGCAGACCAGGATTAAGCTTAAGCCTAGATTAAAGAGGATATTGTCAGCATTGCAGCGTAGTCCATATCTATGTCTAATCTTTGTCCGAGAAAATGGGCCATAGTACCATTGAAAAGACAGTCAAACGGTATATTGATCTCACCAGTCGAAAAGTGATTTGAGGGTTTTCCAGGCTCTGTGGTCGGGCCTGTCACGATTATGAAATCTTAGCTGATGGTTAATTGTCATAAACATAATTGCAATTAACAATTATATTGTCTAATTTGTTCTTTTTTTTGCAGCTACTAAAGTACAGGCCTAAACTGCCAAAATTGGCTGATAAGGCTTGCTTCCTTGTTGTCTTTGCTTAGTCACACAAATATCTACAGTTACTTACTAGAACTGAACATTAGAATTACCTACACAGCTAACAAATAAACATTGAGTGCTGCCCTCTAAACATGTTATAACAACAAGTAAGACTATTCAGGTTGTTTTTATACAATCCATTCACTTTCAATTAATGCATTTGTAACTTTCTTTTATTTACATTTATTTGCCTCAACCTGATTCGCTCAACAACTGTGGATAATGATTGCGGTCAGCTTAAATAATCACTTCAAATAATTGCTGTCAGGCAATTGAGTAATAGTTGTAACAGGCCTGTCTATGACTGTCCTATCTGAATCTTCCTGTGGTCCTGTTTTCACTCCTCTCCTCTCCTCTGTCCTCTCCACTGCTCCAGCAGACTGATGGGAATTATCAGACAGCAGTAGGTAGGCTGTTGGGGGCAGTGTTGCAGGCCTCTGGCTACTGAAACTAAAGCATTTCTAGGCTTCTTTTTAAAATGTATACACACACACACACACACACACACACACGTACTCACACTCATCTCCCAAAGCGGGTGTGAGTGGTGCTCCAGTACACAGTGGCACACAGCTGGGAGATTAGAATATTTTTGCTGTTCATAAATCACCTTGACAGCAGCGAGTCTGTGTTTTAGCTAAATGCAGAAATATAGCAGGCCTCTGCTAAAAAGTGCTGTTTTGGTAGTGTAAGTAGATTCAAGGGCTAATTTCTTATATGTTTTAGCAGCCAGAGACTAACTGGCTTGCTTTGTGTGTAAATGTGTGTGCTGGTCTTTTTTGGAGTTGATGAGGAATAGTGTGCTGTCTATGTGAGGAAAGTGTAGCTATTTTAAAGGGGTCAGAGAGGACTTGTCTGTGACTGTGGGCTCTTGTCACTGATCTAATATTAGTGTTTGAGTTAACTGAGCTCAGCAAAGTTAGGAACCTCACACACACACACACACACACACACACACACACAAGGTTATTGAGACAAAGCTTAGTGTACACAGCAATTGCCTAGAGGCCAGTGTCCCCAGTTCTCACTGTCAGCCTGACAGACTGCAAGGCTTGCACTGTGTGTCTGTGTTTGCATCTGTGTATTTGGCTTTGACTGTCTGTTAGAGCTGCACAGCATTTGTTAATCATTGTGGCAATATTGGCCTCTGCAGTAGAGGACTGCACTACACAAATGAGTCCTGTAACAAATCACAGCTTATTGTGATCATTTTTGAGAGCACATTCAAAACAGTCTCCAATGCAGAGGCGGAAGGTAACAAATTATTCTCATATCAGTAATGGAGTGCACTTTTCCCGTGTAAAGGTACTTTTCTAATTATACTTATCACAGTAGTTTTACTTTTCACTATTGTAATTCTTAATAACAGTTACAGAATTAATAATAAAGCAATAAATGAATAAATCAATTATCCACTCAACTTTCAACCTGAGGCAAACAGCAGCCTGGCTTTCTAATCTTATCTAAAGCACAGAAACTTCTTTTACTCTTTTCTTTTTAGAATAACAAACCTGGAGCTACTTTTGTTCTTTTGTGATGCTCTGTTAGCTAATTTTGCTATTATAAGCTAATGTGCCAGGTGAACTGAGAGTCAGTAAACCTACTCTCAAAAAATCATTGTCAGTCAGTGTACATAGACTTAGTTACCTCAACATAAATCTAAAAGGGAAATTCCACCAGTTTTTACAAATGCATAATTAAATAGTTAAGATGTAGATGAAGTCATTTAAAGTGAAACTCTTTGATACTCTTTTCGGAGAAACTTACTGAGTTAGAGTTGTTCACAGTGCTGGTGATAGAAACAAGCCTACTGAAGAGTTTGTCTTTAAAAGCTCCCTCACAAAACGTTATTGCATGAAATGATTGTGAATATGCTGCCTGTTTTAAATAAAATCCATTTATTATGCAGGGGTACATGCAGGTTTCTGTAATGCAAAATATTTCCCAAAGAAAACGTATTATTTTAAGTTTTACCACCATTTTACAGTTATCAAGGTTATATATAAAAACTCCTACATATAAGGACACATGTAGATTCACTGTTTGTTTTGGATAGTAAATACAGTGGCTATATTTGTGTTGTAGACATCACAGCTCCTGGTTCCTATCACCACCAGTCAGGAGGAAGTGATGAAGTAGTTGTTTTTCCAATGTAGTAATTTTCTTTTTTAGTATTTATTAAAAAAGTTTGTTAACACTACAGTAACAGTGGAATTACATAATCAACCTAAATGCAAAGTAGACCGTTTTTGCCCTGTTTGTTCACTTCTCTGGTCACCATACCATACCATTAAAAAGACAAAGTTCTTGTTTTCTGTAGCCTTCCATCAAAAAGTAATGACTTCAAGACACCTGTGAAATGCCCCTTATGTTTTGATTACATCTCTGTGCACCAACAGTCAAAAAAATAATATTAACCTCATGTCAAACAACCTTGACTGATCATTGACATTTTTCCTCTTCTACACAACACTGGCATTTTTTTAAATGCCTATATTCATTTTAAATGAAAACTATTTTGAACAATCAGAATAAGCCGGATGTTTTTAGTGTACAAAATGGTAAAAACAAAACTGAGCAATACATAGAGAAACCTGTGCTAATACTGCTTTCTGGCGAAAACATTGCCAAATGTTGAGTCACATCTCAATTCCTACAAAGCTGGACTTGGCTTTTTGTTTGAATTATCCTCTCCGCATAGAGCAGCAGTTACATTTAGACACCTGTACAGACGTTTGGATGTAACTAGTGCACCATTTAAGCTGGAACAGGCAAATCGGATAAAATGCCAAACTTAGCTTCGTCAAATTTCTCAAGTTATTTGTCTTATACGTTTCAAACATGAAACACTGTTGGATTTTGGAAAATATTAGTTATTCATGCCATCAGTATCAGCTGCTCTACAGCTTGTTGCTCAGACAGGGATACAGCAGTGCCATCTGATGCAGCTGACCAAGTCATGCGGCTCCTCAGCCAGGCCTCGTCAGTCCAGAGTCCTTAGGCTAAGGCTAACAACAAAAGACTGGTAATTGTCATGACAGTTGCCATAGTGTTGGATGTCATGACAGCTTACGTCACGTTTTAATTTTTGCTGTGAACTTTAGTTAGACACCATGACCTCAAACATAGCATCCGTCATGACAATGAATGGTAATGGTAACATGAGACTGTTATATTACTGGATGTAATATATCTCAACAACTTATGACGGCATATGACTTCTGCCATAACATGTTTATGGCAGGGTTATGTCACTGTTATGTAGCAGGGTTCAAGTAAAGTGTTATTTAAAACACGTGTGATTTCTGATTTCCATTGACTTTAAGGAGGTGTTTTCAGTACTCTTTCCACCCCAGCCTTTGCTTTAACCAAGCCGGCCAATCTCCAACCATGTTACAACAACGGATCACCACTGTGTTTTAATGTATTACATTGCAATTGCAACATGTAGCAGTATAACCCCATACTGATATTTTCTCCATAGCGTGCAGCCCTGTGTGTGGCCGTCTATTTCTGTGTCAGTGTGTGGCCGTCTGTGTCTGTGTCCCCCAAAATAAATGAGAGTTTTACTTTGTCACCCATCTTATTTAACAGAGCAGTTTAGACGCTTGCTGTGTTTGATGATTTAGTCATATCAGCCATTATTTGATGTTCGGATTCTCATATCTCTATTGTGTTCCTAGCCAGAGCAGTTGCATATGAGAACTGACAGCCATCATTTCATAAAGCAAACCAATTTAATCGCTGCATTGAAAACAGTTATTATCATAAGGACAGACTCGTTACACTAAATCGCAGACTGTCGGAGAGCTTTGATTACGCAGCAGTGGGCTTGTGTGTTGATCTTTTTTGTGTGCACGGTGGTTAAGCAGTAGGAGAAGCTGTGAGCTGATGCTTCTTCTCCCATGCTGAGCTTTGATGAAACTCTTGTCAAAGCTGAGCAAAGATTTCATCTGTGAAAAAGGGGGAAAGAGCTGGGAATGGATGGATTCGCTTCTACACATATCAGCCAGTCCCAGAGCAGGCAAGAGATTCTGACCCCTTTTCTGCATAACCAATAGCAACAATGTTGAAGAGGTCAGTGACTTTAAACATGGCACTGTCATAGAATGCCACCTTTGCTGCAAGTCAGTTCATGATTTTTTTTCCCTGGTAGATCTACCCCAGTCAACTGTAAGTGCTATCATTGTGAAATGAAAGGAGCTACAACAGCTCACCTGCAAAGATGATCGATCTAGATCATCCAATCTCACAGAGCAGGGATGCCAAGCACTGAAGCAAAGTGCAGAAAAATTGCTTGTCTTGTGTTGCTACAGTTTCAGACTGCCTATGATACACTCTAGAATCTTGTGGAAAGCTTTCCCATAGTAGAGTATTTGTTTATTTTGCATTTAAATCCATTTCTTTACACTGAGTTGCCAGTTGATTGGGTGCACCTGCCACCTTTGCACAAATTGTTCAAGTTCCATGTGTCTGTGGTTTGTGGTATGTGGTGTAAATTGGGCAAACCAGCATTTCTAGTGTCAGTTTGGGTTCACTT
This sequence comes from Colossoma macropomum, assembly GCF_904425465.1. Classification (NCBI taxonomy): domain Eukaryota; kingdom Metazoa; phylum Chordata; class Actinopteri; order Characiformes; family Serrasalmidae; genus Colossoma; species Colossoma macropomum. The sequence goes on along the minus strand of NW_023494786.1, from coordinate 15,596,511 downwards.
GAGCCTTAGAATGGGGAAAAAACATGACTCTGCATGTGACATGATAGTAGCCACTAAGTGTACCAGTCCTAGCATCTCCCAAGTGCCTGTCATCCTGAGCTTTTCACATTTCAAGGTTTTGCCAAGAAAGGTGTGAAAAGCAACAAACAAAGCCCAGTGATCCTGTGGATGGAACAGCTTGTGGGCAGAAAGTAATCTCAGAATGCACCACTTATCTGACTTTGTCTCAAATGGGCCACAACAGCTGAAGAGCATGTTATCTGTCCATGTTGAACAAAAAAGAACAAAAAAGTGCACCACTAGCAAGGACGACGGCATCAATAGTGAACCATTAAGAAGTTAGACAGTTTCTTTTGCATCATGCTACTGGAAGGATCAGAATTTGGCACAAACAACATGAATCCTGCTTAATATTAAGAGTACAGGCAGATGCTGGTAGTCTGATCCTGAGACCCCGATACCCAGAGAAGAATGTCTGAACTGCACAGTATATCTCAACATCGTTGCTGACCAGATTAATTTCCTCATGGCTACAGTTTATTCACACTCTGATGTAGTCTTTCAGCATGTTAGTGCACCATGTTACAAGGCACATATTGTCCCCATATGGTTCCAGTAGGATAACATCAAGTTTACATTAAAGCTTTAGTTGCCTGCACAGACCCCAGACCTTAATGCTACTGGGCGTCTTTAGGATGAGGTGGAAAGTGGGGATGATATTTGTTGTATATGTATCTGTTGATGCTGGTACTGATATACAGTGAGGGAGTTATTTAATATACTTCCAGTGCATATATCCATTTCAAATTTACATCCATATGAACGCATAAGCCTGACCAAAGATATACACACACATACACATCTTCTAAGCTGCTTATCCTTCTGGGTCGTGGGGGGAGCTGGAGCCCATCCCAGCACTCATTGGGTGGAAGGCAGGATACACCCTGGACAGGTCACAGGCAGGTCACTGTCACAGGGCAGACAGACAGACAGACAGACGTATACATTCACACCCACACTCACAGCTAGGGGCAATTTAGCGTGTCCAGTTGACCTGACTGCATGTCTTTGGACTGTGGGAGGAAATCGGAGAACCAGGAGGAAACCCATGCAGACACGGGGAGAACATGCAAATTCAGAAAGGACCCTGGTCAAACCCAGGCGCTTCTTGCTGTGAGGCGGCAGCGCTACCCACTGCGCCACCGTGCCCCCCGACCAAAGATACAAAAAAAACAAAGCAAAGTTTGTCAGGAGAAAAAGATATTCAGACACCACAGATCAGTAATGTTAGTACTTTGTTGCAAAGCTGTTGTTGGCAATTGCAGCTTTGAGATGTCTACGGTAAGAAGTAATTAGCTTTTTGCAGCATTGTGGTCCAATTTTAGCCTATTCCTTTTGGCAAACTGTATTCAGTCCACCCAGAGTTAGGTAGGTTCCTCTTTTGGCCTTGCATTTTCAAAATCCTCCATAAATGATCATGTTATTCAAATCAGGAGATTAACTAGGCTATGCATGCGCCTTCACCTTTTTCTTTAATCCTGTGTTGAGCTATTTTGGCTGTGTGTTTGGGTTCATTGTCTTGTTGAATGGTCCATCTTCTCACCTTTCTTGACTGATGAGGGTAAGTTCACCTCAGATCTATTGCTCCATTCTTGTTCCTTTTAATGATGTGTAATGACCTAGTACTGTTCGCAGGGAAGCAGCCCCACTTCATGATGCTCCCACTATCAAACTTGACTGTGGGTGTGGTGTTCTCAAGCTCATATGTGTAACCCTTCTTTCTTTAAACGTGATGAGCTGAATTATTGCCAAAGAGGTACATTGGTGTTTCGTCTGAGCAGAGTAAATGCTTCAAAAATGTTTAAATGCTTATGTGAATTTAGAAATGCATCTCTGTGCTTCTTTTTTAGTAGAGGAGTATTGCATGGAGTGATGCACAGAGATGATTGCAATGCAGTTTGTAGTTCTGCAATTACAGACTGTAGTCCATCTGTTTCTCTGTGTACTTTGTTAGCCCCCTTTTACCCTGTTCTTCAGTGGTCAGGACCCCCATGGACCCTCACAGAGCAAGTACTATTTGGGTGGTGGATCATTCTCAGCACTGCAGTAACACTGATGTGGTGGTGGTGTGTTAGTGTGTGTTGTGCTGGTATGAGTGCATGAGACACTGCAGTGCTGCTGGATTTTTTAAACACCTCAGTGTCACTGCTGGACTGAGAATAGTCCACCAACCAACAATATCCAGTCAACAGCATCCTATGACCACCTGTGAAGGACTAGAGGATGATTAGCTCATACTGTACAGCAAAAGATGAGCTATCATCTCTGGCTTTACATCTACATGGTGGACCAACAACACAGGTGCGTCTAATAGAGTGGACAGTGAGTGGACACAGTGTTTAAAAACTCCAGCAGCACTGCTGTGTCTGATCCACTCGTACCAGCACAACACACACTAACACACCACCACCACATCAGTGTTACTGCACTGCTGAGAATGATCCACCACCCAAATAGTACCTGCTCTGTGAGGGTCCATGGGGGTCCTGATCATTGAAGAACATTGTGAAAGGGGGCTGACAAAGTATGCAGAGAAACAGATGGACTACAGTCTGTAACTGTAGAACTACAAAGTGCACCTATACAGTAAGTGGAGCTGATAAAATGGACAACGAGTGTAGAAACAAGGAGGTGGTTATGTTATGCCTGATCAAGGTGTGTGTGTGTGAGTGTGTGTGTGTGTGTGTGTGTGTGTGTGTATATATATATATATATATATATATATATATATACACACACACACACACACACACACACACACATACATATATATATATATATATATATATGTGTATATATGTATATATGTATATATATGTGTATATATATGTATATATGTGTGTGGGTATGTGTGTGTTTATGATGAGTATCGGGTCTTGAGCTAGTTTGTAATACCCAGCTTTAATGCATATCATACCATTCCATGCCACTCCCGCTGTCTATGGAGGAAAAAACGATTAATAAGCCACTTTATTAAGATTGCAGGCTTTTCTCCATCTTAATTGCATCTAAATGACATCACAGCTCCGATGTTTAAGCTGGAGAGACACAGTCTGAGCGAGCAAGAGAAAGAACGTGGCAGGGAGACAGATGTAGAGTAGGAGAGCAAACTCTGTTGGAGAGCGGGTCACGGCAGTATTAGACATAGGCTGTGATGTCCTGCACTAGACACCCTCAGCGCGTAGCCATCACTAAGCCACTCTGCTTTCTGTCATGCTGTTGACCCTGGGGGGAGAGAGAGCTGATTCGTTCTTCTCCTCTGTAATTACAGTGTCAGTTCCATACAGGCCACATCTCATTCTTCTCCCCGCTCCGCTAATCTGCAGCTCTTCTGCGTTTCACCCACACACTGGTGGTAGACATTGAGCGAATTAAGCGAGTGGGCACTGACGTGGCATCCTGGAGTGAAATTAGGCAAGCACTCTTGTGTTCAGGCAAATATTTCTCAAGTATACAGTCCTGTACAATGTCTTAGGCACGTAAGCAAAGTCTTTAAAACCATTGACCTGGGCAGTAAGTTTGTTTCTGCTAGTAAAAACACAGTATTACATTACAATCCAGTCAGCAAAACATTAATGCTGTAAAAAGTAACAAGAATTTATTGCTTTCAAAACAGTTATTGACATCTTAGGCCCAATCCCGTTTCACCCCTTGCCCCTACCACTTAGCCGTTAGCCTTCTGTTTTGCGCATACACGTCTAGGGTTAGGGTGTCCCAATTTTTGTTGAGATAGAGGGGTAGGGCGAAGTGTTAGGGCTACAGGGTGTTAGGGTTTTCCGAGGCGCACTCCAAACAGAGTGTTATGAGAAAGAAAAAAGAAAAACCGGCAATATGACTGTGTGAGCATCATCCAACCATTTAAGGTGGAACAGGAAAATTCGAACAAGAACCTGGTGACTTCAGCTTCGTATCACCAAAGAATTAGTAGTGGGTGATAATAAATAATTGTCTTATACCCCCTCTTTGAAAGGACATGATGCCCTAAATGTAACTAAAGCCCAGAAGTGAGGTTGCTGAACTTTTCCCTTCTCTGCTATCTCTGAAGTCGGGCCGGGTCGCCTACAGGGCACCGCTAGTAGCCTGTTAATGAAGCGATGTTTTAATTTGAGGGTTGTCCTATTTCGTAGGGATTTCAGTCACTACTCATTGTAACTCCGTTCCAAGGGGTTAGGGTGACACTCAAAAACAAGGGGTAGGGGTAAAAAGAAGAAATGGGATTGGGCCTTAGTGAGCTAGTTGGAAGAGCAAAAGTTCGGTTCTAGATTTCTCCTCAGTGTCCCCAGCTATCGCATGGATTTCTTCAATTCAGCTGCAGATTAACCAAGTCAGGTATTGGATGTTAGCTACAAATAATACTGGGCTTCCTTTAGGAAAGGTTTGGAAAAGATTAAATGAAAACACTGCCAGACATAAAATCACTGCTGACTGTATTAATGTTATTTGTATTTATGTTCTCAGACACCTGAATCTGAAAGTTTTAGGCACCTCAGAAAACTACATTCAAAAACCGCCTAAAACTTTCAGATTTCCCGTTTGTCATAGCTCGTCTTCTGAGTTTAATGGATTTTGACCTGCAGCTTTTTCTCCCTACTTTATTCTTCTTCTCAACTTTTATTACCTTCAACAATATTTAATCTTCTGCTCTGGAGTCACCTATGTTGTTGCAGCTGAGATCCAAAGGGCCAGAGCATGTGAGAATGGATATGAATGAAATAACTAGTGGGTTCAGATTGGGTTCAGTCAGAATCTTGTCAAGCTGTGATTGAGTTTGGACAAAGTTTTGTCAATCTGCTCTCAGGCTTCCACAGAATTTTGTTGAGCCACTTTCTGGTTCAGACAGAATTTTGGACCCCGGTGGGGTTTGGACAGAATTTTTTTGGGCTACAATCAAGTTCAGACAGAAGTTTGCTGGGCTACATAGGTCTTTCACAACATATATTACAATCACCTCATCACAATTATTTAAACTGACTGCCATCATTTTCCAAACTTGGTAGCTTTCACAATAGGATGTTTGTATTGCTTTCATGCTGGATTCAGTTAAAATAGATGTAAATTAAAAAAAGAAAGCAAAACACATTGAAATGTCTTGGGAAAACACTGCAAGTTCTAACTTCTGATTTGTGTGTGATCTGTTTACTTGAACAAACACATTGAATCCGCCAGTGTAGAGTGTGCTGTGTAGAGTTGAATAATAGCCTGGTTGTCCAGAGTAGGAAACTATTTTATAATTAACAAATAGATATTTGGTAGTTGACTTGATATAGCCCAGTAGCTCCTTGCCACAGACCACACTGATGGGCAAATGTCACCAACTTTGAACAGATTCTCTGAATAATCGCCTCAGACTGCCACACATAGCATCTTCTCACTGCTGACATGGAGAGGAAACTTTGTTGTCCTCCATCAGCCGAAGCTTGTACTGATATATTTCAGTTCTGCATGGCGTATCTCGCTGTAGGCACGTGTGTTTGGTTGCACTTGGCAACATCCTCCCAATAGTTGACTGAATTGTTGTATAGCCTGTTTTTCTTATGCCATGCAGCAAACATGCAGCAAAATCTTAATCGGTCAGAACTCTTATTGATGGTTAACTGTTGAACGGTTAATGTGTGCATCCCTAGTTCAGGGAATGCTCTCGGGCTGTACTTGGGTTTGGTTCAAAATTTAAAGACCAAAATTTGAAGCAGTAGGAGGAATTTATAGTGTGGTTGCAGCCACAGTATGTGAGCAGTCATCTTCACAGAACACAGCAGCACGGTACTTTACCTCATGGTATGGCCACATAGTCCATACTTTCATTCATATTCAAATGCTCATTACAAAAAAATAATAATAATTCAATCATGTATTTGCTATTTCATTACTCGTGTAACTGCATAATTTCGAGAAAGGTTTAGCAAATAGTCAAATTCAATTGCAGAACGAACTCATGTACAGTGGAAAAGACAGTCTTATCAGGACTGATTCTGGTATATTACAAAAAGTAATAGCAGTCCCTCCATCTGCAATTGCACTTCTTAATCATTGTACTGTAGCAAAGTTGATTTTTGCTATGAATAAGGTTATAAATAAGGCAAAGTGTTGTTCCCAATTTCCCAATATGATTCTACTGAGCAGTTTTTTGTTTTTTTTTTTTATTATTATTATTTTGATGGAAATAC